>NW_027642278.1:20000-76004 GCF_032717465.1 Coenobita brevimanus | reverse complement strand
TGTTGATGAAGATTCTTTACATATCCTAAGTTGATGATGAGAATAATGATGATCCTTTACCTTTCCTAAGGGTGACCTGGCCGGTTGGGGGTGAGACAACAGCGGTGTAGAGAGAATAATCGTCCTCTGTAGGGGTGACAGGTGGCTGTGAGGTTTCTTCCCTCTCTGCAAGTCGCACTCCCCCACACTCCTCACTGCCAGGCTCCACCAGGTATCGGAGGGTTGTCGGGAGCTTGGGAAGTCCACTGGGGGTTGACAGGAAGGGAAATTGACAGATAGACTGATGCTTTAGTTTACTGGATGAATAAGTAGATTAGACAGATTGGTAGTTAGAATTATAGACTGTTTTTTACAATTGACTTATATGATCACATGCTTTTATGTCTGTAACATTTAGCACATTTTTTTCATTGGTGTTTTTCACTGCTACATTGCCCATTTTTCTCATTATACCTGTATGTTCATTTCCTCACTTACAGTATATGATTGCTAGAACACTAAATTCATTAAAAAATCATTTGTTATACAATCCATCCACCCATCCATCATCCAATCCTACATTGCCCCTTGAGGAGTGTAGGAGCCCGGGGCTAGGCAGTTGGTCCTGACATTTAAGATGAGAGTGACCAGCCTCACTCATCCCTGAATGGCACTACATGAGCAATCAACCCCAACCACCCCCTGGATATAAACCTTCACCGCTCAACCCCAATCACCCCTTGGATATAAACCTTCACCGGCTCAATCTGATTGGAGTGCAATAATTACCCACAAAACCACCAGGAGCCAAAATTTGGTTATATGGTTACCACCCAGTGTAGTAAATGATTTCCTGGTGTACAGGAAACCATCTGGCTTGTCACTCAGTGTAGAGTCACCCACAGGCAGAAGGAAGAGGAAAGAATGAAGGAAAGAAAGACAGAAGAAGGAGTGTAAAGTTACCCATAGGCAGAAAGACAAGGAAAGAATGAAGGAATGGAAGACAGAAGAGGATGGAAGGAAAGAAGGATGGAGGAGAGGAAAGGGCAGACACCCAACAGCAGCACTACACTGAGTGAGTGGATGGTGAGCATTCCCACCCACTTTCAAAAATGCATCCCATTCATATAATGATGGCATGCTGTTGATAAATAAGTAGACATTTTGTTGACCACAATAACATTCCTCTGTAGGCATAAATTTATAAAACTGCATTTTTCTTTTCTCCATCCAGTTGACACTACATCAAACTCAGTCTGTAACTTGCTTAACATCATACATGTACCATGTCCACTAACATTTACAGAATATATAGAAGAGTATGTATAATGCATGAATATTATAACCTCTTTCATGTTGTCTCTATATCAGAAAGGGTGTACTCAGGGTGTGTGTGAAGCTGAAGGGTGTATTATTATTATTTGTATTATTATTATTATTATTATTATTATAATTATTATTATTATTATTCTGTGGTAGGTGGGGGCACTCACCATCCACTCATTCAGTGTAATGCTGCTCGCGGGTGCCAGCCCTTTCCTCTCCTCCTTCCTTCTTTCCATCCTTCCTCTTCTGTCCTTCTTTCTTTCCTCTTCCTTCGGTCTGCGGGTGACTCTACATTGAGTGACAAGCCAAATGATTTCCTGTACACCAGGAAGCCAAATGCTGCACTTGGTGGTAACTATATAACCAGATTATGGCGCCTGTGGTTTAGTTGGTAATTAAGGCACTCCAATCGGATTGAGCCGATGGAAATTTATATCCAAGGGATGGTTGGGGTTTATTGCTCATGTAATGCCACTCAGGGATGAGTGCGACCAGTCACACTCATCATCAATGTCAGGACCAACCTGCCTTGCCCAGGGCTCCTACTCTCCTCGTGGGGCAACACAGGATTAGATGATGGATGGATGGATGGATTATTATTATTATTGTTATTATTACATGATTGGATGATGGATGGATGGATTATTATTATTATTATCATGATAGAGAAGTTAGAAGGAGAGTGGAAGATAAAAATGGTAGATTGATGGTGGAGAGGGGAGAAAAAGTGAGTAGACGGAGAGAACACTTTAAGGAACTGTTAAACATAGAGAATGAAAGTAATGTGAGTATAAGTGGCTTGGGAGTGGCTGGGAGCAGGAGGTAGGTGAGAAGGGAGGAAGAGATCAGTAGGATGGAAGTAGTGGAAGCAATGAAGTAAGTAAAAATGGGGAAAGCTCTAGGAATTGATGAGGTGTGTGGTGAAATGCTAAAGCATGGGGAAGAGATAGTAGTGAAATGGATATGGAAGATGTGAAGATTGGCTTGGTAGGAAGATAGAATCCTAGAGGATTGTAAGTCATGTATAATTTTTCCCCTGTACAAAGGAAAAGGTGAAAAAGAAGTGTGTATTAATCATAGGGGTATTTGTGTAATAGGAACAGTATATGGTAGGATGCTTACTGACAGAGTTAGAGAAATAACAGAGGAATAAGTTGGAGAAGAAGAGGGAGATTTTAGGAAGGGAAGAGGTTGTGTAAATCAGGTACTCATCCTTAGGTCTTTAGTGGAAAAGTTTCTAGAGAAGGGAAAGAAGTTGTATGCAGCCTTCATGGATTTGGAGAAGGTATATGACAGAATGGATAAACATAGCATGTGGAAAAATATTAAAAATATACAGTAAAAGTCCTGTAATCTGAATGACAGGGGACTGAGGGTCTTTTGAACACCCCCCCCCCCTTTTTTTTTTTTTTTTTTTTTTACTATTGAGAGGGACCTCAGAAAACATTAGAAATATGTACATGATCATTAAATAAACACTTAATATAATATGGGTCATTGTTTTACTCGCTGGAAATGCATAAAGGTGTAGCTGAATAGTTGCAGGCAGTTATTCCAAGTCCAAGAGCAAGTCCAAGCCAGATAAATCCTTTGATAAAGCCCAGACAAAGCCCAGAGAAAAAATCCACTTGATTTACTTAGTTTTCACTCAGTTCACTAAACAGTAACTTACTGTAATTCACTTAATTTTCACTTAATACACTTATATTTATTACTGCATTTAAAATTATCTGCCAGCTCAAAAAATTTGGAGTATTGGGATATTCAGATTATTGGTGGTTGGATTAAAGGACTTTTACTTAATAGAGTAAATGGGAAGCTGCTGAATGCTGTGAAGAATATGTATGAGGGTGCTAAGGCTGCAGTGCGTGTGGATGGTGAACTGAGTGAATTTTTCTATCTGAATGTTGGATTCAAACAGGGATGTGTCATGACTCCATCATTGTTCAATCTGTATATGGATAGGATTATAAAAGAGATGCAAGGTAGGGCAGTGAATACTGGTGCAGCCCTAATGAGAGAGAGCAGCATTTGGAAACTTCCTGTTCTGTTGTTTGCAGATAATACCGGTACTGTATTGTTAAGAAAAGACAAAGGGGAACTGCAAGGCTTGGTGAAAGAGTTTGGGAAAGCATATAAGAAATGGAATCTAAAGGTGAACATAGGGAAAAGTAAAGTTATGGTCTTGGAGAGAAATGAAGTCACTGAATGGTCTGTGAGGTTGGATGATGTGGAAATGGAAAATGTGAGTCTGTTTAAGTACAGTACTTGGGTAGTGTGATGAGTAACGGTGGAAGTTTGGAGGATGAAGTGCTTCAAACGGTACAACAGGGAAGAAAGGTTGCTGGTGCTTTGAAAACGGTGATAAAAAATAAAGAAGTGAGCATGGAAGTAAAAAAGCCGCTCCATGAGAGTATTGTGAAACCTGCTGTAACATATGGAAGCAAAGCTTGTGCCTTGTTGGAAGGACACAAGTCAAGTGTGACAGCAGTGGAAATGAGTTATTTGAGAGGAGCATGTGGAGTTACATGGAGAGACAGACAAATGAGGAAGTGAAGAAGCATTGTGGTGTGGATGTGTATGTGACAGAAAGGATTAGGAGAAATACACTGGCCATGTGGAAACAATGGAGAGTGAGAGACTAATGAGGAGAGTGTATGTGAGTGAGGTGGAGGAGGGGAGAGGGAGGAGGAGGCCAAGAATGAGATGGAGGGATGGAATGGAGAGGTATGTGAGAGGGGTGTGTGAGCTGAGGGGAGGGCAGTGAAATGGCAAGGGACAGGGTGACGTGGAAGTGATTTGTTTGTGGCTACCCTTTACAGGATCAAGGCGACTGGGAGCTGATAGATAGGAAGATAGATAGTAGTAGTAGTAGTAGTAGTATTAGTATTAGTATTAGGATTAGTATCAGTATTGTTATTACTATTATTACAGTACAGTAAATGTCCTCTAATACGAATCACATGGAACTGAGGGTCTTTTGATTGTTTTTTTAGGACTATTAAAAGGGGCCTTTGAAAACATTTCAAATATGTACATGATCTTTAAATAAACACATAAATGATATGAATTATTGTTTTACTCACTGGAAATGCATAGAAGTGTAGATGAATAGATGAAGGCACGTATATCCAAGTCCATGGGCAAGTCCAAACCAGATAAATCCTTAGATATAGCCCAGAAGAATTGGAAAAACACCAGAAAAAATAGAAAATTTTTGCCTTGGCAAATTCTGAATATTGGGATTTTCGGATTATTGGTGGTCGGATTGGAGGACTTTTACTGTATTATTAATATTACTATTTTATTTTTACTGTATTATTAATATTACTATTTTATCTATCCATCTATCTATCTATTGCCAGATGGCTCAATCCCATAAGGGGTGACCACAAACAAATGGCCTCCATGTCGCCCAGTCCCCCGCCATTTCACTGCCCTCCTCCTAGCTCAAAACCTCCTCTCTCATATACCTCTCCACTCCATCCCTCCATCTCATCCTCAGCTGCCCCCTCCCTCTCTCCCTCTCCCCTTCACTCACATACACTCTCCTCATTAGTCTCTCACTCTCCATCCTCTCCACATGGCCAAACCACCCCAGTGTATTTCTCCTAACGCTCTCTATCACATCCACATCCACACCACAGTGCTCTTTTACTTTCTTATTTGTCAGACTGTCTCTCCATGTAACCTCACATGCTCCTCTCAAATAACTCATTTCCATTGCCATCACTCATGACTTGTGTCCTTCCAACAAGGTCCAAGCTTCACTTCCATATGTTAGAGTTGGCATCACAATACAGTACTATCATGCAGGCATTTTTTTAAAAATATCATGCTCAGTTCCCTATTTCTTATCGCTGCTTTCAAAGAACCAGCAACCTCTCTTCCTTGCTGCACCTTTTCAAGCACTTCATCCTCCAGACTCGCACCCTTACTCATCACACTACCCAAGTACTCGTGCTTAAATGCACTCACATTTTCCATTTCCTCGTCATCCTACCTCACTGTACATTCATTGACTTCATTCCTCTTGAAGACCATAAATTTATTCTTTCCTACATTATTATTATGGAGAATGTGAGTACATTCAAGTACTTGGGTAGTGTGATGAGTAAGAATGGAACTTTGGGGGATGAAGTATGTGAAAGGGTACAGCAGGGAAGGAAGGTTGTTGGTTCACTGAAAGCAGTGATGAGAAATAGGAAGGTGAGTGTGTAAGTTAAGAAGTCACTGCATGACAGTATTGTGATCCCTACCCTGACGTATGGAAGTGAGGTGTGGACCTTGCAAGAGGGAAACAAGTCAAGAGCGAGAGCAGTGGAAATGAGTTACTTGAGAGGAGCATGTGGAGTGACATGGAGGGACAGATTGATGAATGAAGAAGAGAAGGAACATTGTGGGGTGGATGTGGATGTGGTTGAGAAGATTAGGAGAAATACACTGAGGTCGTTTGGACATGTGGAGAGAATGGAGAGTGAAAGACTGACTAAGAGGGTGTATGTAGGTGAGGTGGAGGGAGGAAGAGGGAGGGTTAGACCGAGGATGAGGTGGAGGGATGAAGTTGAGAGGTGCCGGTATATGAGGGAGGGAGGGGTGAGTTGGGGGGAGGGTTGTCAAATGATGGGTGACAGAACGACTTGGAGGCGTTTTGTCTGCGGCCACCCTTTGCGAAATTAGGGCATCGGGCTATAGATAGATAGATAGATAGATGATATGGGAGGAAATATTGTACTGAACAGCAGTAATATGACTCCTATGCCCACAAACGTCAGCTGTGTTTACAGCCACAGCCCTTGCATCTACTTCTTCCCCATCTGACCACTGTCACTCCATCCCTCACTCACCACTCAGCTGTTTTGAAGAAAATAAAATAAATATGTAGGAATTGCAGGCACAGTAATTTTGTCTGGCAAAACAAACATTTATTCCTGTCAACTAGATTTCTCTTCTTTGCCAGAGCAAATGCAATGATGAGTGAGTGCCCTGGAACACCACTTATCCCCCAGCCTCAAAGAGACCCATGATGATGGCTCAACAGGACCTGGTACTCAATAAGGTTAGTTACACCTGTTTGGTAAGTGTGTTACATCTACTCAACCTCTGATCACTCTTTCAGTCATACTCATAGGTGATACGGTGATGGAAAGTAGTCAGCTAAGGCATTAAAGGAGGTCTAGGGATCAGCCTAAGGTTCTGTCTATTTATCTATAGCCCGACGCCCAAATCCCGCAAAGGGTGGCCGCAGACAAAACGCCTCCAAGTCGCTCTGTCACCCACCATTTGACTACCTTCCCCCCAACTCACTCTCCCCTCCTTCATATACCTCTCAACTCCATCCCTCCACCTCATCCTTGGTCTACCCCTCCCTCTCCCTCCCTGCACCTCACCTACATACACCCTCTTAGTCAATCTTTCATTCTCCATTCTCTCCACATGTCTAAGGTTGCTGTTTTGCTGTTGTTATTTTTATAGAGGGGGAAGGGTGTGGGTTCCACTTGGCCTCAAACATAGCCTTATTAAACCCATGTTTTAATTGTCCCGGTATCCCATAAATCATTATCCGATCCACTTTCCATAATTTAACCCCATCGGATAATGGTGGTGTGCTGTACTGGCATTATTCTTAGGCATCAGAGTATTGAATCACCCTGTAGAAACTTGAAGCCTGCTTTTAAATGCAGAACTTGGGGAGGCAGGAGGGAGGGTTGTACCTTACCTGTCACTGGCTCATAGATCGCTGTCTCTGTCTGTCTGTACCTCATAAATGTTCATTTAAAAAAAAGATCAGTATTACTGTCAGGAACTGTGCATTACTTGTCTCTGGCCAACAGATTTCTCTGTTAGGCACGGTGTACTGCGGGTGTGTGATGCTGAGGACAGGAATGAGAATTGCAGATGGATGCTGCAGATGATAAGATGTAAAGTTTTGCAAATGGCTGTACACAACCTGTCTGGGAATACATTACCTGTCTCTAACTGTACCTTACCTGTCTCTGGCTCATAGATCTCTGTGTCAGGTAGGGTGTACTCTGGATGTGTGAGGTTGAGAGGTGTGCCCCTGTGTGCGATGGGGGCCTCCGCTCCACTGAGGGCAAACATCTCCTCCTCCTCCTCCATCGCAGCGCCCACCAGGCGCCCATTCTGCTTGAACACAGCATTAATGTCTGCAGTTCACTGAGATGGTTAACCATGTTGAAAATATGGAGAATGACAGACTGACCAGGAGAGGGAATGTCAGTGAGGCAGAGGGTAGGGGGAGTGGGAGACCATGCATGAGATGAAGGAATGGGGTGGAAAGGTATATGAGAGAGGGGATATGAGCTGGAGAGAGAGAGAGAGCAGCCTCTTGGCAGAGGACAGGGTGACATGGAGATGATTCATTTGTGATTATGTTTTCCATGATTAAGGTGTCTTGCTATAGGCAGATTGATGGTGAATTGTTTAGCAATGAAGATAGTATTAGCATTAGAATAGTTTAAAAGAAAGAAAAAACCTGTCTGACACTATACTGCTTTACTGTACACAACAAGTTCAAGTGTTGTATAAGAAACTTTAATTTCTTACTCCTTATTTTAATTTTTTACTCTTTATTTTGAATATTTACCAGGAGTAGACTGTAGCACCAGTTGAACAGGGCGGCACTTCCGAGGTGGAGGGCAAGCTTGTGCCAGGGAGAGCTGGAGCCCTCATTTCACCAGCCCTCAGGAATTGATCCTTACCATCCCCCTTTGCTGAACATTTTCAGTGCTTTCATTTACACAGAGAGTAGGCCAGCATATTCTCTTAATACCTGTACCTTCAACTGTCTACACCACACTATATGCATGTAAAATATCACACCTCCTATTTCCATTCCCTTTACCAATGGCCGCTACATTAACATCAGCAAACGAGGTGATATCTCGGATTGCCACCACCGGCAAGGTAGGGCTGGCAGCACAGGGTCCTCCTGGTTGCCATGAAGCGACTGTACCAGCAGCAACTGTTGCAAATTCTGTTCTTGCTTGTCAGCGGAGAAGAGCAGGTGCAGCCTTATTCTTCGCCAGTGTCCGTGCTTTTGGTACCAATTAAAATTCAGTTCATTTTTTCCTACAGTCCATATCCTCTCTAGCCTTGTTCCTCACAGAACCCCAAATTTCTCCCTCTACTGAATTTCCCCATTTTGTTTTCCTGGTTACCATCTCCTCACAAACTTCTGTAACAAGGGCGGCACCTGTTGTTATACCAAATCTGAATATGCAGTTGACACTGTTTTAAACTTCACCTCAACTAATTTTGATTACTCACTGTGTAAACTAAATTATCTAAATATTACCAAATGTGTCTGTGTAGTCTATCACTCCCCCAATGCTTCTTCAGAACCCAGTGTATTTGACTCCATATCCACACAGTTGAGTAACTTTAACTTTGTCCTTAGCACCAAGATTACCATTTTGGGTGATTTTAACGTACTTAATGTTGAATGGTTATTGCATTCTGCCAGGATTGACGATGCTGGTCTAGAGTGCGAGCCGTTTGCAGAATCATTTAATCTCACACAGTTGGTAAAGCAACTAACCAGAATACCAGATAATCCTGGCCATAATGCCCATCTCTTGGATCTGTTCCAGACAAATAATCCAGATCAATACAGGATAGAAGTACTGTCACCACTTGGATCCTCTGACCACAGTCTCATCAAAGCCTCATTAGTCAGCCCCCCCAGACCTCCCTATTCTGAACCTGTCAAGGTGACCCAATGGCACATTGATTATCTTGCTGACATTCCATGGCAGGCTATCTTCTCTAGTGATGTCAATTCTGTCCAGTCCCACATTAATGACTTAATACTGCCTGGTATAGATTTATTCATACCAGGTCAACAGTTAAGTAAAAGATCAAACTCTCCAAAATGGTTTGATAACAACTGTGCCAGAGCAATGGCCCAAAAGTCATTAGCATTTTTTTTTTTTTTTTTTTTTTTACGTGTCCGACTCTGAGCAGAGGTTCAGGGCCTATTTCTTGGGGGCAGTGGCCTATCCCAAGGCCCAGTAGTCCTCCTACACCTCCACATGTCACCACTTTGGCACTAACACCCACTGTCCATATTGAATACATGCTAGGGCTGTCTCATACAGGACTGGTGTACTGGTATTAGCGGGGGTACTTTTATGACATGTCGGCGGGTCATCTGGTAGATCAGGAAAGTCTGCTTTTTAGGAAATTCAAATCCTTAAACTGTTCCCTGCCCCAGCCGGGATTCAATCCTGGGTCCATCAGGACTGCAAGCCGCCTCTCTACCGATTCAGCCACCGCATATAACTCTTACGTGTACGAAAAGTGTTAAGGATATGTATGATAAAAATGGTTTAATATATGGGACAGTACAAGTTTGACTCATTCCTGTGAAGATACAATTAGGTAAGAACACACACACACACACACACACACACACACACACACACATACACATACACACACACACACCACGTATACATTATCATTACCTCAGTGCAGTCTGTATCACTAAAGTCTTACCTGCATGGGGAACCTGAGAGGGTCTCGAACAGACTGCTGGTAGGAGTAAATAGGAGGTGGGATGGATGTGTGATCTGAGAGGGGAGACTGGTTGGCAAGGGTACCACTGCTGCTGCTGCCACCTTCAGACAAGTCCATGCTCTCTTCACTGCCTGGCTCTCCTGCACCCTCACCCTCCCACCTGAAGAAACGTTAAGCTGTAAGAGTTACTCCCCTCTTTGGAGTGTAGGGATTCAAGACCATGTTATCATAGTCCAAAACATTTAGAGATAGGAGAGAGTAAATGGTAATAGTCAATCCCATGTTGCCCCCTTTAGAATGTATGGGTCTGAGTCTTGGCTACCTTTTTGTATTGTATGATACTGATTACAAAGACATTGACATGCTTGCATTCATCGGCTTCGGTCGCCTAATAACAACTCTAAACACTACTTGATCTCATGCAGCCACTTTGTTGTATGTTTTTTCCAGATCCATGAAAGCCATAAACACCTTATGGTCCTTCTCACAAGTTTTCTTTGTTATCTGTCTCACTGCAAATATTTTATCCACACATCCTCTGGCACTCCTAAAGCCACCCTGTTTATCACTTACTAGGACTTCTGATTTCTCTCTTACTTTCTCTGTAATAATTCTTCCATACACCTTCCCTACCACACTCAGTGAACTTATGCCATGATAATTCATGCACTCACTTCACTCACTGTTATTTTTTTACAGGGGTACAATCACAGCCATTTTCCACTCTGCAGGCACAGTTTCACTCATCCATGCCTTCTTATATATCTCCAACAAGCATTTAATTCCTCTCTCACCACTACACTTAATCATCTCTGCATACACGTCATCAACCCCAGCTGCTTTCCCATTTTTCAGCCGCTTCACAGCACTCTTCACCTGTGCGAGTGTCACGTCTCCTGGCACTGCATTCCTTCTCTGCACACCCCTAAAACCAATCATGTTCACAGCCACTCTGCTCCCTCTATTCCCATTTATCAGGCTTTCAAAATATTCTTTCCATCTGGTCCTTGCTTCATCCCCATGGGTTAATAATCTACCACCTACATCCTTTACACCATCACATTGTCTTTCTTTTTTTCACTTCTACATTCCTGCATCGTTCCAGAAGGAGAGTTAATGAGACAAAAAGCCTTTGACTCCACCTTGTTGAGAAGAGTGTATGTGAGGAACCTCCCCACACAAGAGAGTTATACTCTACACAGGGGCGAATAAAACAGTGTGTGTGTGTGTGTGTGTGTGTGTGTGTGTGTGTGTGTGTAATACTCACACGTGTGGCCGCTACTCACGTGTCGTTCATCTTCACCTAGAAAGAAAAAAAAGAACAGGTTAGAGATAACTCTCTAAGCACAAACTCATTATGGGATCTGGCTATAGATAGATGGATAGACAATTTTTTGTTGTTTCCTTTTTGTCATTTTTTTGCTTACCTTTTGGGGTTCTCTTTTTATCAACTTTATTTTGCCATTTCCATTTTTCTTGTCTGTCTATTTTGTTTAATTTTCTCTATAAAGGCTCCAACATGCTTGCATGAGTCAGACTTAGTCACTTAATTACGGCTGTCTGTGCTATACTTATACACAAAACAGGCGAAACTTGGAATGTGACATCCATAGACTGTCAGGCAGCAAGATTTTCTCATAGCGAATTTATAGCCGATCGAAAGTTAGGTTAGGTCACTTTGGGCAGGGTTTGGTCTGATTAGGTAATTTTTGGTTGAGTTGGGTTCAGTTCGACTAGATATAGACGGATTAGGTTAGATTGCTTTAGAATACGTCCGTTTTGATAGGTTTTGGGTTGGGTTTTATTTGGTTGGGTTAGGCTGGGTTAGGTTCGGTTGGATTAGGTCATTTTAGGCTTGACTGGGTTGGGTTAGGTCAGGTATGGTATGGTTAAGTGAGACTGGGTAGGATTAGGTAGCATTAGATGCGGTTAGGATGCGTCAGAATTGGTTAGGTTAGGTATGTGGAGGTTTCGTGAGATTGTGAGGTTAAATACAATTAGACTGGGTTAGATGAGGTTAAGTTAGATTAGGTTGGGTTAATTTTAACTTTATCAACTTTATTTTGTCATTTCCATTTTTCTTGTCTGTCTATTTTGTTTAATTTTCTCTATAAAGGCTCCAACATGCTTGCATGAGTCAGACTTAGTCACTTAATTACAGCTGTCTGTGCTGCTCAGTCCCTGGCAGCCTCCCTATTCAGTCCTTTATCCCAGAGGTCACACTCTATGACCTCATCCCAGGTCTTTTGGTCTGCCTTTCACAACCCTACCCCCATCGTTCATACTTGTCACTTTCTACACCCAGTTGTCATCCCCCATCCTCTCCAGATACCCAGACCATCTCAGTATACCCCTCCTCACCACAACACCAATACACCTTTTATGTTTTCTCTTTATTTCGTATCATATATTTTTTTCTCAATTTTCTTCATTTGTCTTATAATAATTTAGCATTGGTTAAGAAGAGGTACATGATTGGATAATAAGGTGAAGGTCTTAGTGTTTTCTTGGTGGTAGGTAGGGGCACCCATCATCCACTCACTCATTGCAGGGATGCCTTATGGTCTCTAAACTGAGTGACAAGCCAAATGGTTTCATGTTCTGAGGAAACCATTTACTGCACTGGGTGGTAACCATATAATCAGGGTTTTTGACCAGGTTAAATGTCCTTCAGATTCCCCTATCTAAAATCACTTAATCATGGCAAATGTTTCAGAGAGCCTTAGTGGGCCCAATACCTGCCCAGGACCCCAACCAAATGGGTAGATTCGCGTGGCCATGTGGAATGTGAGAGGTGTGAATGAGGAGAGCAAGAGGGTGGAAGTGGCGAATGTGTTCAGGAGTGCAAGATATTCCTTGATGGCACTGTGTGAAACAAAAATGAAAGGATGTGAGCTGGAGGAGTGGGAGGGTGTGAAATAAGTAAGATCGGGCATGAATGGGTAAGGAAGATGCAGGGAAGGAGTTGCTTTTTTGATGAATGAAATGTGGCAGAACTGAATAAGAGATTACAAATGTGTCAGCTGGAGATCTATGTATGTCAACTTCAAGTTTCAGTAGGTGAAAGTGGCAGTAATTGTAGCTTATGCACCGTGTGATGACGAGTGAGAGAGAGAAAGACAGGTTTTGGGATGAGCTGGATGAAGCAATGGGAGAAATGCCCAGGAGCTATAAAGTGATCGTAATGGGCGATATGAATAGATGGAACGGGGATCATGTTGAAAGGAGCCTGATTGATTGTGTGCTCATGGAGAGGTCGATGATGGGAATGGTTGATGATACGAGGGCAGCGAGAGGACGATGTGGAGTTTCTGTCAGATCATATGACAGTGGTGTGCAAGATCAAGCTGAAACAAGTGAGGTGGACCAGGTGAGAGAGGAGCAGTCAGGGAGAAAGACTGAATGTCGAGACGCTGAGGATCAAAGAAGTGGCAGATGAATACAGGACCAAAGTAGGGGAGGAGTTAGAATAAGTGAATTGGAATGAAATGGATCTAGACAGCTTGTGGAATGCATATAGGGATTGCATTGTTAGGAATGCAAGGATCTAGTCAGCTTGTGGAATGCATATAGGGATTGCATAGTTAGGAATGCAAAAGCAATGTGTGGTGTGGCAAGGGTAACAAACAAACAAGAAAGGTATGGCGCGGTGGTTTGAAAAGGTTAAGAGAGCAGTGGAGGAAAAGAGGAAGAAGTGGCTAGAGAGGTTACAGAACAGGAGTTCAGTTGAAATAAGAACTGAATATATTGAGAGAAAAAGCACATAAAGAGACAAGTGAAGAGGAAAAAGGAGAAGGTAAATGATGATCTAAGAAGAAAAATGAATGAAAATTACTCTGAAAATAGGAAGTTATTCTGGAAAGAGGTGCAGAAATGTAGAAGTGACAGCGGAAAGAAATGTGAAAGTGTGAAGGACGTAAGTGGTATATTATTGACCCATTGGGATGAAGTAAGGACCAGGAGGGAAGAGTATTTTGTAAGTCTGATAAATGTGAATGGAGAGAGCAAAGCGACAATTAACATGATTGGTTTTGGGGGTGTACAGAGAAGGAATGCAGTGCCAGGAAACGTGGCACTTGCAAAGGTGAAGAACGCTGTGAAGTGGCTGAAAAATGGGAAAGCAGTTGGAGTTGATGAGGTGTACTGTATACAGAGATCAAAAAGTGTAGTGAAGAGAGCAGAATGAAGTGCTTGTTGGGGATATGTAAGAAGGCATGGATGAGCGAAACTGTGCCAGCAGAGTGGAAAAAAGCAGTTATTGTACCCTTGTACAAAAGTGAAGGTGAGTGAAGTGAGTGCAAGAATTTTTGTGGCATAAGTTATTGAGTGTTGTAGGGGAGGTATATGGAAGAATTATTGTAGAGAAAGTAAGAGAGAGTTGTCAGAAGTCCTAGTGAGTGATGAACAGGGTGGCTTTAGGAGTGGCAGAGGATGTGTGGATCAAATATTTTCAGTGAGACAGATAGTGGAGAAGGCTTGTGAGAAGGACTATAAGGTGTTTATGGCATTTATGGATCTGGAAAAAGCATTCAACAAAGAAGACAGAGAAGGACTGTGGAAGGTTTTGCGCATGTGCGGTGTAGATGGTAAGCTGCTAGGTGCCGTCACGAGTTTTAATGAAGGTAGTGAAGCATGTGTAAGGGTAAATGGGCATCGAAGTGGATGGTTCACAATCGGTGTGGGCATGCAACAAGGTTGTGTGATGTCCCCATGATTGTTAAATATATATATATATGGATGAGGTGATGAGAGAAGTAAAAACACGAGTAATGGAAAGAGGGACTGTGGTGGTAGTGAATGGTGATGGATGGAATATCTCAAATTTGTTGTATGCTGATGATGTAATGCTACTTCCAAACCCCGGACAAGAGCTTGGTAGTCTAATTCAGAATTGTGCTAATGTCTGTGAGTGTCGTGCCTTGAGGGTAAATGTAGAAAGGAGTAAAGTGATAGTCTCCCAGTGTGATGTTACAGTGAATGGAGAGAGACTGGAATTGGTGAGAGAGTTCAAATACCTGGGTACAGTGATAGAAAAGAGAGGAAAATCTGCTGAATTGGAAAGTAGTGGGACACAAGGAAGGAAAGTAGCTGGTGCAATGAAGGCCTTGACGTGAAACAGAGGCTTGAGTGCTGCAGCTGAGTGATGCATACATGAAGGAGTGTTAGTGCCAACTTTAACATATGGATGTGAGAGTATGGTGTGGCATGAAAATGAAAAGTCAAGAGTGAGAGCAGTAGAGATGTGACTGCTGAGGAATGTATGTGGAGTACAGAGAGTGGACAGGATATGAAATAATGTGATTCGTGAAAGGTGCGGAGTGAGGAAGTCTGTGGACACCAGAATCGAAGAGAGTGTACCGAGATGGTATGGTCATCTGGAAAGAATGGATAACCACAGGGTGGTGAAAAAGATATATCTGAGCGAATTTGAAGAAAGGAGGAGGCGAGGTAGGCCAAGGAGAAGGTGGAGGGATATGGTGGATGTGTGTGTGAGGAAGAGAGGTATGGAAGTCAGTGAGGCTAGGGAACTGACAAGAGACTGAGCTGGCTAGATGAATGTTGTGAGAAGTGCATGATCAGGGATTTGGCACCCCTTTTTAATGTGACAGCGTCTGGATTGACTCTTTGGATACGTTTATGTGAAGCTACAGAATGTGTTGAGTGGTTTTGGCGTGTCAGATAGAGCCAGAATTCCGGAGGCTTGAACAATGAGTGAATGGAAGCGTGGCCCATTGGGTTGGGCAAATGTAGGTTCTCTGGACGTTGTTACTCCTCACCCTGCCCCAGGGTTGGAAAGGGGGTCCAAATGATGATGATGATGATGATGATGATGATTATGATGATAATGATGATGATGATGATGATGATGATGATGATGATGATGATTATGATGATGATGATGATGATGATTGTTATTATTGTTATTATAATATCCCTACGCGACGCCTCACCAACCACTGACTCAATGTAGTGCTGCTTTTGTGTCTGCACTTTCCTCTCTTCCTTCTTTCTTCTTCTTTCATTATTTCCTTCATTCTTTCCTCTTCCTTCTCCCTATAGGTGACTCTGCACTGAGTGACAAGCCAAATGGTTTCCTTTACACCTGGAAACCATTTACTATGCTGGGTGGTAACCATATAACCAAATTATGGCACCTGGTGGTTTAGTGGGTAATTAAGGTGCTCCAATCAGATTGAGCCGGTGCATGTTTATATCCAAGGAATGATTAGGGTTTATTGTTGGGGTTTATTGCCACTCAAGGATGTGAGGCTGGTCACTCTCATCTTAAATGCCAGGACCAGCTTGCCTAGCCCCTGGCTCCTACATTTCTCGTGGGGTGACATTGGATTGGTTGATGGATGAATGGATGGATTGTTATTATAAAATTTTATTTTTGTTACTACTTCTGCTACTATTACTACTGCTAATATTTTTTTTCACTTAAGATCACCTCCATCCATATTTTATATTATAGTGTGAAGATCAGTACCAATCTTCATAATACAAGGCCCCATTTGGAGTTGTAATGTGAAGTACCGGTACTACTGCTACTACTGCTGTTACTACTACTACTACTACTACTACAGTTGTTATTGGCACCATAACAATTTTCATACTACAGATGAATCTCATACATGATAATACCGTACATTCGAGAGAGAGAGAGAGAGAGAGAGAGAGAGAGAGAGAGTTTAATATACACATCCCAGGCCTGTTATTTTCTTGAACTGAATAACTTTTCCAGGATGAAAGGCCTCATCAACTCTGCTTAATTTTTACAGTAAAATATTCACGGGTCCAGAAAGATGACGGTAATATTTGGAGAGAGAAAAAGGGGTTGTGGGGTGGTGGTGATTATGATGACGTTGATGATGGTAACAATTATTATAAAGCTGTTGCAGCTGCTGGTGATGATGATGATAATGATGATGGTAATGATGATAATGATCTTTCTGCCACTGCCACTGGTGCTGCTGCTGCTGTTGTTGTTGCTGCTGCTGCTGCTGATGATGATGATGATGATGGTTGAACAGTAACATTAGGAGTGACACTAAAGAAAGGAACAAGGAATGATGAGGAACATGAAGAGAGACCTAGCAATGACTCGAAGAGACTGGAGGAGGGATTGGAGAGGGAAGAGAGGAGGGGAAGAAAGAACAGAGGAGGAGGGAAAAGGGAGGGGACTCGAGAAAGAAGAATAGGATGAATGATGAGAAATGTGAGGGGAGGAGAGACTAAAGGGAAGGAAGAGAGAAAGGGTAGAAAGAGAGGAGGGGGAGGAAGAGAGGAGTGACAGGAGGAAGAGAGGGAAAGGTAAATAAGGAGGGGAAAGAGAGAAGGGAAGCAAGTGAGAAGAGGAAGAAAGAGAGGAGAGAAACAAGTGAGAAGAGGAAGAAAGAGAGGAGGGAAGGAAGAGAACAGGGGGAGGATGAGAGGATAGACGGGGAAGGAAGGGAGAGAGGAGGGAGAGGAAGAAAGGACTGCGTGAGAGAGGAGGAAATGAAGAAGGAGAAGAAGAGAGAAAATAAGAAGAGTGTAGGAGAGGAAGATATGAGATGGATGAAAGAGAAACGAGAGGAAAAGAGTGGGAGAGGAAAAAAGAAATGTGAGGAAGAAACTGGCAGAAGGGGAGAGGTGCGGAAGATGAGAGACTCAGGCTAGGAGGAATAGAGAAAGGGGGACGACGAGAGGAGAGGAATGGAGAAAGAGAAGGGGTAGGGAGCGAGCTGAGGGAGGAAAAGGGTTAAGAAGGGAAGAGACGAGGAAATGAATGGATCAGAGGTAGAGGTGAGGAAGAGAAGAAAGAGGGGCGGCACGAAGAGATACGAGGGCAAGGGGGAAAGGAATGAATGGAAGAGATAGCGAAGGAAAATCGAAAGGAGGGGGATGGAGAGGTGATAGAGGGAGGGAGCGAACAGGGTTGGAGGAAAGGAGGGAGAGAACAGGGTCGGAGGGAGGGAGGGAGGGAGAGAACAGGGATGGAGGGAGGGAGGGAGAGAACAGGGATGGAGGGAGGGAGGGAGAGAACAGGGATGGAGGAGAGGAGAGAGGAAGATAAGAGAAATGGTGGGAAGAAAGAAGGGAGAGAACGGAGCGGGGATATAAAGGGAGGACGGGAGAGAGGAGAGAAAATAAGAATGGAGAGAAGATAAGAAAACAGACAGAAGGAAAGGAGGGAAGACTAAAGGGGAGAGAGAGGAGAGGCAGGATAATGGTGGGAAAGTTGAAAACAGGAAACATGAAAAGGAGAGGAGATAGAAGGAAGTAGAGACAGAAACCGCAGAGAGAGAGAGAGAGAGAGAGAGAGAGAGAGAGAGAGAGAACTAAAGGACACGTATTGTTGACACCCAGACCCGGTACACAACACTGTACCCAGTCCGCGGTGCAACACACACACACACACACACACACACACACACACACACACACACGCACACACACACACTGTAAAAAACTGCATAAAAAGAGAGACGACAAAGACGTAAGGAAATTTAGTTTCCCAAATAGGGCAATTGATCAGTGGAATGCACTACCGAAGGAAATAGTGTGTGCCAAAACAATTCATAAATTTAAGGATATGTACGATAAATATGGTTTAAGACACGGGACAGTACGAGCTTGACTCATTCCTGTAAAGATACAATTAGGTAAGAACAAACATATACTTGTACACAGAACAGGCGAAACTTGGAATGTGACATCCGTAGACTGTCAGGCAGCAAGATTTTTCTCATAGCGAATTTATAGCCGATCGAAAGTTAGGTTAGGTCACTTTGGGCAGGGTTTGGTCTGATTAGGTAATTTTTGGTTGGGTTGGGTTCAGTTCGACTAGATATAGACGGATTAGGTTAGATTGCTTTAGAATACGTCGGTTTTGATATATTTTGGGTTGGGTTTTATTTGGTTGGGTTAGGCTGGGTTGGGTTTTATTTGGTTGGGTTAGGCTGGGTTAGGTTCGGTTGGATTAGGTCATTTGAGGCTTGACTGGGTTTCGTTAGGACGGGTATGGTATGGTTAAGTGAGACTGGGTAGGATTAGGCAGTGTTACATGCGGTTAGGCTGCGTCAGAATTAGTTAGCTTAGGTAGGGAGGTTACGTGAGATAGTGAGGTTAAATACAATTAGACTGGGTTAGGTGAGGTTAAGTTAGATTAGTTTGGGTTATTTTAGGTTGAATTAGGTCACTCGAGGTTAGGCCAGGTTCAGTTCGAGCAAATATAGATAGGTTAGGCGAGACTGGCCTAAAATAAGATTCAGACAACGTTATAAACACAACCCCCTCCTCCCATCTGATTCTGTGACCTACGTCTTGGCTTCAGTCTTTCTCTCCCTATTTCACTCTCTCGTAAAAGTCTTGGTCCCTGTCGAAACGCCTAAATTTACTGCATTGTCAAAATGGTTTATGCATTGCGGTCTTTTGTTGGTCGGTCCTTCCAAAGTCAAGTATCGCACGAGGTGGACGTGGTTTTGTGTGTGTGTCTGTGTGTGTGTGTGTGTGTGTGTGTGTGTGTGTGTGTACGTGTGTGTGTGTGTGTGTGTGTGTGTTCGTGTGCACTTGAAGCTGTGTGTACCTGAGTAATGCCCACATGCACACACAAATGCCTGGACAGTAGTGTGTGTGTGTGTGTGTGTGTGTGTGTGTGTGTGTGTGTGTGTGTGTGTGTGTGTGTGTGTGTGTGTGTGTGTGTGTGTATGTGTGTGTGTGTGTGTGTGTGTGTGTGCAAACGTGTGTACTTGACTGATATCCACATGCATACACACAAAGGCCAGGACACACAGAGTAGTTGTTTATGTGTGTGGGTTTATGAATAGACTACACTTACACTCAGGCCAGGACAGACATAGGGTAGTGTGTGTGTGTGCGTATGTGTTTGTATGTGTTAACAGAATACACATACAGAGTACCATGTGTGTGAACAGAATATGTAGAGTAGCATGTGTGTGTGTACGTGTGAATAGAATACACATGTAGACGTGTGTGCTACCCACACTAACACCCTCTAATTCTTTCAGCCAGGATTGGAGACGTAGCGTGTATATGTCAGGACTCCATATTATAATTACAAATCATAATAGATAGCATGATGGATAGATAGATAGATAGACAGATAGATAGAGAGACAGATAGAAGCAGCAAGTACGTGTGGACATTCAAGTGCATATACATACATACCAGTTCTCACAAACCACTTACTAAAGTCAGTCAATAATATCTTTACAAACACTCCCGACGCAGTGGCAAGCGACATAGGTTTCATAGCACTTTTTTTTTTTTTTTTTTTTTGGGGGGGGGGGGGAGAATTTATGTGTATTAAACCTTAAAGATTCTTTAGTATGTTGCGTTTATTGTTTTGATATAAACACAATTTCCATCAGTAACCTTCAGAATGACACCAAGGTGTAATATACAAAATAATTCGCTATGAAAAAAGGTGTTAGGGAATCTCAAGAGTCACATATAATATGGCCCAAAAGCTTATGACATCTAACCTTCAATCCGATGACCTAACAGTAATGAGGGGGAAATGAAGACTAAAGCTCACCCTTTCAAGTAAGAAAGTCTGCTTCCTAAATGAATAAAATTGCTTGTCGGTATCCACACTATAATGAACCCCTTCAATACGATGTCTACTAGATTTAATTATTGCAACTACCACGAGATTTTATTCAACTTATGACATCTCAAAACTCTTCACCTTAAGTGGAACTGCCGAGACAGACAAAGAGACAGAACGGAAGCAGAGACTAACAGAGAGACAGAGGCACAGGCAGAGGAAGATTTAGAGAGAGAGAGATTGGATCAGTTACAAGGACAGGGAAAACTATCTATCTATTGCCAGACGCCTCAATCCCGTTTGGGGTGGCCACAAACAAATCGCCTCCAAGTCACCGTGTCCCCCGCCATTTCACTCCCCTGCTCCCAACTCACATCCCCCTCTCTCATATACCTCTCCACCCCATCTCTCCATCTCATCCTCGGCCTCCCCCTCCATCTTTCCCCCTCCACCTCACTCACATACACTCTCTTCGTCAGTCTTTGACCCTCCATCCTCTCCACATGGCCAAACCACCTCAGTGTGTTCCTCATAACGCTTCCTATCACATCCACATCAACACCACAACGCTCCTTTATATCCTCATTTGTCAGCCTGTCTCTCCATGTGACTCCACAGGCTCCTCTTAAATAACTCATTTCCATGGCTCTCACTCTTGACTTGTGTCCTTCCAACAACTGAGGAGAGGAAATCAGGTAAGGAGAAGGGTAGAAGGACAGAGAGAGAGACTGAGACAGAAAGAAGGAGGCAGAGACAGAGAACATGATGCAGAGGTGAGTGCATGCAACTGAATGAGGTAAACGTGAGAGGATGCGGGGTTTGGAAGTGGAGGAAATGGAACGATTCTTTCAGTCCAAAATGGAAGAGGCTGAAAGAGTGCGCACATATTCATTCACGCAAACACTGATACAAGCACTGATCAGCGCATGCACGCACAGTAATACATGCAGGCACTGATACACGCAGGCACTAATAGGCACTGATACACACAGGTACTGATACACTATCTATCTATCCATCTATATACCTAGGCTGCTTCCCCCAAGGAAAGGGAGGTAGCTGTGACAGGAGGACACACTCCCCATTTACTCATCCCTTCAAAGACGTTCATTAGCATCTTAGCCCCAAAGGGGAGAACGGACAGATCCTCACCGCACCACACTGCACAAGGGTCAACTGTGCAATGCAATCAGTGACATCCGCAGCAGGGCCCGACAGCAAAGCTGCTTTACCCCTGCCACATCATAACAGACTCATCCTCTTACCCGCACCTGACATGAAATAGCTGATCAGACCAAATGGGGGAGGATATCCCCTCGGGGCTGCGTCATCACTTATTCATTCACAATTTCTCTCCACCCATTTCTGTCACGCACAGCCACTCTTCCTTGCTCAACAGACGTCCCTCTTGCATCTAGCGCTCTCTTCACACTGTCCATCCATCCTATTTGTGGTCTTCCTCTCAGCCTTACACCTCTCACATCAGATCTAGTTATCTTTTTCACCAATCGATCATTATCCATTCTCTCCATATGCCCAAACCATCGCAACACCCTCTGCTCAACTCTACCAGCCATCTCCCGAACAACTCCAGTTCTCCTTCGCACTTCATCATTCCGCACTCGATCCATACGCATCACTCCACACATACTCCTCAGACACCTCATCTCCATTACATTCAAACTTTTCCTCTCTGCTACACCCATATTCCATGTTTCAGCCCCATACAATGCAGTCGGTACCACAACACCCTCATACAGCCTTCTCTTTACGTCCATTCTAAGCGAACGACATCTAAACACTTTTTTCATTCCTCCCAGCACCTTTCCTACTTCATTTATTCTAAACTTCACTTCTGCATCTATTCTTCCATCCACAGAAACATGTGACCCTAGATATTTAAAACACTCTACC
This sequence comes from Coenobita brevimanus, assembly GCF_032717465.1. NCBI lineage: Eukaryota > Metazoa > Arthropoda > Malacostraca > Decapoda > Coenobitidae > Coenobita > Coenobita brevimanus. The sequence goes on along the minus strand of NW_027642278.1, from coordinate 53,689 downwards.
TCCTCAAGCAACTCGCCATTCAAAACTATATTCATCCCCCTACCATCTACCAACCTCGTACACTCCATCACTTTACTCTTATTCCCATTTACTTTCAATTTCCTCCTTTCACACACCCTTCCAAACTCCTCTACCAACTGTCTCAATCTCTCCTCTGAATCAGCCACCAGTGCAGTATCATCTGCAAACAGCAGCTGCTTCAGATTCCACTCTCCACCATCAACATTCACCAGACTCAGACCTCCACCTAAAACTCTTGCATTCACCTCCCTTACAACACCATCCATGTAAATATTAAACAACCAAGGCGACATCACACATCCCTATCGCAGCCCCACTCTCACAGGAAATCACTCACTCACAGCATTTCCCACTCTTACACACGCTCTACTATTTACATAAAAACTTTTCACCCCTTTTAGTAACCTACCATCAAGTTCATACAATCTTAAAACAGTCCACAAAGCCTCCCTATCAATTCTATCATACACTTTCTCTAAATCCATAAATGCCCAAAACACATCCTTACCTTTCGCTAAATACTTTTCACACATTTGTCTCACAGCAAACACCTCATCAACGCATCCCCTCCCACTCCTAAAGCCACACTGCTCATCACCAATCACTCCCTCTGTACCCTCTCTAACTCTCATAATTAACACTCTACCATACACCTTACCTACAACACTCAACAGACTTATACCCCTAAAGCTAGTACATTCATACTTATCACCCTTGCCTTTATACAACGGGACCACACAAGCACTTGCCCAGTCAATTGGCACCATACCTTTCTCAAAGCACACATTCAACAATCTTACTAACCAGTCAACAATAGTCACTCCACCACCCTTCAGGCTTGAGATTTTATTAGGTCTTGTGGTATTATTCTTACAAAGCTCATGGCCTCATAGTGCCAGGGATTGATTCCTGGCACTGCAGCATCCTATCCTATCATCATCAGCATCATCATCATTGTCGCTGTTGTCAATGAGCAAGTAATATGAGTACCTAGATTAAGTTAACTGGCACTGTATACTCTAGTGGTGGAAAGATCTACTTAGCCTACTGAGCCTGGCACTGCCACTAATCCTAATTATCATCATTAGGCATTATCATTAGCTCTCATCATTAGGCATTATCATTATCAACAGCTCTGCCTCCTTTTCCCACCCAAGGATGGGGTGAGGAATTCTCAATTAAAATTCCATAAGTAGGGGAGCAACTGTAATACTCTGTACATCTCAACTTGGCTAAGAGTGATTTAGTAAGGATGGAAATTCATAGTATTGCCATCCTTGTCTTACTCTGCTTCAGGGCTTTGGGGATTGGCCTGCAAATGACACAAATCTTTGCCAAGTCAAGGTGGACAAACCAAAAATTTTCTAACTCACTTTTCAGAAGGGCAGTAATAGCCGTAGTTGTAGTGGTAGGTGTAGTAGTAGCAGTAGATAAGATTTGAAGACAGATGGCCTAAGGTAACCTCTTCTGACCAGTTAATTTCCCCACAGGTTAAAGGCCACTGTGTTACAAGGAGCCTGCAGCACCAACCCCAATGTAGCATTGTCACCCATCGCAGCATCGACATCGATTGCTGCATCGCTAACCCCATCACAACAACGACATCGATTGCAGCATCACTAATCCCACTGCAGCATCGACATCAATCGCAGGATCACTAACCCCATCGCAGCATCAACATCAATCGCAGCATCACTAACCCCGTCGGCAGTGGTAACACCAACACAGCAACAACGGAAACATCAACACGAGTTTCACAGGCAGCACCTGAAAATGTGGCAGGTTTTTAGGAGATAATCTCAGCTCTGTTGATAATATAACTCTTTGTCTGTGGAGGTGTTCAATACAGATCTTAGTTAACTCTTAATGTATTGGTGCTGGAGTGGCACTACTAGGATGAAAGGGGGGAGATTGCCTTCCCTATCCCCCAACAGGAGAAAGGTGCACTACAGAAGGGTAACTCAGCCTGCCATCCACTGAATTCATATTCTGATGGGCCTGGGGTTGCAACTACTACAGCTACTAGTACACGAGAACAAATATGAACAAATCCATTTTACATCATTTGTCTGGCTCAATTCCCTGGTAATAGTCCCTCATGTACTTCCTTATTCCCAGAAAGGAAGATTGTGGACTGCAGCAGAACATGACAATCCTATGGTTCTGCATTATTTACATAATTCTTAATGACTAGTGTTATTCTTGTGTTACTCTTTTCTTACTACTCAAGACTGAATATGAAAAGATAGCAGTTTAGATAAATAGGTAGTAGGAAACAGGGTTGTAGATAGACTTAATTTCTTCACAGAGAGGGCTGTCTCCTAATATGAATAAAACAGTCTGGTGGTAGCAAGTATAAACTATATGACATCAGCAGAAGGCCCCATACTACAGGTCCCTTTGGCAAAATAAAAGATGTCACAGCCAAAAGAAAGAAAAAATCCTGCACTTTTCCCCCCATTTAAGATGAGGCACTTTAACTGGTTATAATAATAATAATAATAATAATAATAATAATGATAATAATAAATCATCCATCATCCAATCCTACATCGGCCAATGAGGCAAGCTGGTCCTAACATTTAAGATGAGAGTGACCAGCCTCACTCATCCCTGAATGGCATTACGTGAGCAATAAACTCCAACCACCCCTTGGATATAAACCTTCACCAGCTCAATCCAACTGGAACATCACAATTACCCACTAAGTCACCAGGCACAAAAATTTGGTTATATGATTACCATCCAGCACGGTAAATGTTTCCCTGGTGTACAGGAAACCATTTGGCTTGTCACTCAGTGTAGAGTCATCCACAGGCAGAAGGAAGGGGAAAGAATGAAGGAAAGAAAGACAGAAGAGGGGGTGTAAAGTCACCTGTAAGCAGAAGGATGAGGAAAGAATTAAGGAAAGAGAGAAGAGGATGGAAGGAAAGAAGGATGGAGGAGAGGAAAGGACAGACCCCCAAGAACAGTGCTACATCGAGTGAGTGGATGGTGAGCGCCCCCACCTACCACAAATAATAAAAATAGTAATAATAATAACTACTTTAAGAATAACGAGAACTACTCTAAGTCTCAATGGCATGCCTAATGGGCCACATCCCCACACATCATTCAAGGCCCTTAAATCCTGATACCACAACACAGGCATAACTATCCACACACAGGAGGAGGCCGTAGCACGGGTCGAACAGGGTAGTACTCCCGAGGGGAATGGGAATGCTGGTGATAGGGAGAGCTGGAGCTCCTGTTTCACTAGCTATCTAACCATCCCACTTTGCTGACCTTTTCAGTGTGACAGTAACATGGAGAGTAGACCAGCATACTCTCCCAAACATTTCCTCTAACTATCTATGCGCTACACCACATGCACTTTACATTTCACACAACGTATCCCACTACGTTACAGGGGTTGGCGCCAGCAAGGGCATGCGGCCAGAAAACTTCGCCCCCGTTACCTAGTGGCGGACTTCTGGGGGGAGGCATGGCGGGGGTTCCGCCGGCATAGATCATGGGTCCAGGGCGAGATGGGGCTCGGGCCTGTGCTAGAGGGTACAGGGCACTGCGGTTCCCAGGCTGCCGCTTCCGCCCAATAGAGAGGGGCCCAAACCTGGGAGTTGCGCCCCAGGAGGTTGCCCTATCAGTGGGTGTATAATGGCGGGATAGTTGCAGTGCCAAGACGCGCTTGGAGGGTGTCCCTGCAGCTGTCCTGGCAGGGTGCCCCGAGGCCACTACCACAGCCACTGGTAAGCTGGTGGGCTAGGGGTCCCAGATCCATTGCCTGGACCTGAGACTGTGCAGTGAGTGGGACCTGTGCTGTGTCTGTCCCCCTTTATTAATACTGAAGATGACAAAACAAAATAAGTTTCAAAGCAAGCCTGAGGACAGTAAATCATCCATGGGGATGAGGGTCGGTTCATGGAATGTGGGAAGTTTGAGGGGAAGAGCAGGGGAAGTCGTTGAGGTTTTCAGTAGGAGGTGGGTGGATGTGGCGTGTTTGCAGGAAGTCCGGTACAGGGGTGGATCAGCCAGAAAGATTGTTGGGAAGGACTGTTGCTATAAGTTGTTTTGGCAGGGGGGGACAGACGGATATGGAGGTGTTGGTGTGATGGTTGCGGAGAAATGGGTGGAATATGTTATAAATGTTTTGAGAGTAAGCGATAGGATATTGGTAGTGAAAATTATGTTGGAAAGAAAGATAACTGTGATTATATCGGCATATGCTCCACGGGCAGGATTGGATGAATCAGAGAAAGATAGATTTTGGGATGATTTAATACGTGTAGTGCGTGGTTTGCGGGATGATGAGATAGTGATTTTGGGAGGGGACTTAAATGGTCATGTAGGTGAAGCAGCACAAGGTTATGAAGGAGTGCATGGGGGATGTGCATATGGTCTAAGGAATGCAGAAGGGGAAAGGATACTCGAGTTTGGGGAGGCAACGGACATGATTGTGTGCAACACATATTTTAGGAAAAGAGACAGTAGGTTAATTATGTATGAGTCTGGGGGAAATAGCAGTCAGATAGATTATTTTCTGGTTAGGAGGGCCGATAGGAGGTTAGTGAGGGATGTTAAAGTTATAGGAAGTGAGGAGTGTGTGCAGCAGCACAAACTATTGATTTGTGATATGGTGCTTAAAGAACAAGTGATGAAAAAGAGGACTTATGTACCTAGGAGGAAAATATGAAAGCTGAAAAACCAAGTAGTAAGGAATGCCTTCTATAGCGAGTTGAGGAGAGTGGTGGCTGAACAGGGAGCTGTAGACAGAGGCGTTAATGAACAGTACAGAGCCCTCAAGAAATATTTCTTGAGAGTTACTGATGTAACATGCGGCTGGACAAGAGGACCACAAAGACATAAAGTAACTTGGTGGTGGGATGAGGGTGTAGAAGCTGCAATTAAGGAGAAAAGAAGGCTTTTCCGGGAATGGAAGAAGGGTGGTAGCAAAGAGGAATATTTGGCTGCCAAGCGTAGGGCTAGGAGAGAGGTATACAGGGCAAAGTCTGAGTCACAGAGACAATTACTTGATAACCTAAATCATGGGGAAAGGAAAAATATATTTAGGGTGGCAGGTCAGGTGAAGAGGGATAATCGGGATATCATAGGTGAGCAGTGTGTGAAGAATGATGAAGGAAAGGTAGTAGTGAACAGTGAGGATATTAAAGATGCATGGAGAGAGCATTATAACCGGTTGTTGAATGAGGAGTTTGACTGGGACAGGGAAGGTTTGGAGCCAGCAGATCCAGTGTCTGGCCCTTGGCCTTTGATTGATACTGCTACTGTGAGTGAGGCAATAGGCAGGATGAGGGTGGGGAAGGCAGCAGGTGTGTCTGGGTTGACTGCCGAAATGTTGAAGGCCTCAGGCGATATAGGGGTGAGTTTAGTCACTGACCTGATAAATAGGATTATTTATGAGTGTGTTGTCCCAGATGATTGGCTGAAGTGTGTAATTGTAAATGTGTATAAAGTGATGCCCTGGAAAGAGGAAATTACAGAGGTATAAAGCTTTTAGATCAGATAATGAAGGTAATGGAGAGAGTTTTAGAAGGTATGATTAGAGAAAGAGTGAATATTGATGAGATGCAGTTTGGGTTTATGCCAGGTAGGGGGACCACTGATGCCATATTCAATGTTCGACAGCTTCAGGAAAAAAATATATTGGTAGGAGAAGGGATCTTTATTTCGTTTTTGTTGATTTGGAAAAGGCCTTTGACAGAGTCCCTAGAGAGGTGGTGAAGTGGGCAATGAGAAAGCTTGGCTTGGAGGAGTGGCTGGTTAGGGTGGTTATGGCCATGTATGTGGGTCCTCACACCCAGGTGAGAGTGAATGGAGATTTGAGTGATGAGTTTTCCGTGAATGCTGGTGTGCATCAGGGGTCAGTCTTGAGTCCCATGTTGTTTATCATGGTACTTGAAGCCCTTTCACGTGACTTTAGAAACGGACTCCCGTGGGAGTTGTTGTATGCTGATGATTTGGTGTTGATTGCAGAGAATGAAAGGGAGGCGGAGGAAAGGTTTAGGAAGTGGAGAGATGGTATGGGGCAAAAGGGTTTAAGGGTAAATGCAGATAAAACAAAAGTGATGATATCTAGGGTTGGTGGCGGTACTGTCAAAGACGAGGGAGAGTGGCCATGTGCAGTTTGCCATAAGGGCGTGGGAAGTAATTCCATCTTGTGCGGTGTGTGTGATAAATGGGTGCATAAGAGATGTAGTGGTATCAGAGGTAGACTGCGAGATAATGCTGATTTTATGTGTACAGCGTGCCGGGGTGAGCAGGTGGAGATTGTCTATCTATCTATCTATAGCCCGACGCCCTAATCCCGCAAAGGGTGGCCGCAGACAAAACGCCTCCAAGTCACTCTGTCACCCACCATTTGACTCCCCTCCCCCCAACTCACCCCCACCTCCCTCATGTACCTCTCAACTCCATCCCTCCACCTCATCCTCGGTCTACCCCTCCCTCTCCCTCCCTCCACCTCACCTACATACACCCTCTTAGTCAGTCTTTCATTCTCCATTCTCTCCACATGTCCAAACCACCTCAGTGTATTTCTCCTAATCTTTTCAACCACATCCACATCTACCCCACAACGTTCCTTCACTTCTTCATTCGTCAACCTGTCCCTCCACGTCACTCCACATGCTCCTCTCAAGTAACTCATTTCCACTGCTCTCACTCTTGACTTGTTCCCCTCTTGCAATGTCCACGCCTCGCTTCCATACGTCAGGGTAGGGATCACAATACCATCATGCAGTGACTTCTTAACTTCCATACTCACCTCCCTATTTCTCATCACTGCTTTCAGTGTACCGACAACCTTTCTTCCCTGCTGTACCCTTTCACGTACTTCATCCCCCAAAGTTCCATCCATACTCATCACACTACCCAAGTACTTGAATGCACTCACATTCTCCATATCCTCACCATCCAACCTCACTGCACACTCTGTGACTTCATTCCTCTCAAACACCGTAACTTTACTTTTGTTTACATTAACTTTCAGCTTCCTCCTCCTACACACTGTCCCAAATTCATTCACCAAACCTTGCAACTCCCATTCATCTTCACTCAACAATACTGAATCATCAGCAAACAGCAACACCGGAAGCTTCCAAATCTCACCCTCATTCATTAGGGCCACCCCTACATCCACTGCCCTACCTTGTACTTCCTTTACAACCCCATCCATATATATATTAAACAGCCATGGAGACATTACACACCCCTGTTTCAGTCCCACATTGAGATCAAAGAACTCACTCAGCTCACCATCCACTCGCACCGTAGCCCAAGCTCCCTCGTACATACTCTTCACAGCACTCAACAATTTCCCCTCCACTCCATATATTCTTAATACCTTCCACATACCTTGCCTATCTATTCTGTCATAAGCTTTCTCCAAGTCCATGAAGGCAGCATACACTTTCCTTCCCTTCTCTAGATACTTCTCCACTAAACATCTTAGAACAAATATCTGATCTACACACCCTTTTCCCTTCCTAAAGCCCCCTTGTTCTTCTCCGACTAGCTCCTCTGTCATATGCCTAACCCTATCAATGAGTATTCTACCATATATTTTACCAGTCACACTAAGAAGGCAAATACCCCTATGGTTACCACATACTTCTCTCTCCCCTTTTCCTTTGTACAGAGGAACAATTATACCTGATTTCCAGTCCTCTGGAACCCTTCCCTCTTCCCAAGCCAATCTACACAACTTCCATATCCACTCCACAACACTCTCACCCCCATACCTAAGCATTTCACCACACACTCCATCAATTCCTGGGGCCTTTCCCAGCTTAATCTTCTTCAGACGTGAAATGATTGAACTTGCTGGTGAATCTCTTGAGTGTGTGGAAGAGTTTTGTTATTTGGGAGACATGTTGTGTGCTGGAGGTGGGGCTGGAGCTAGCTCTGTGGCTAGGGTGAGAAGTGGTTGGAAGAAGTTCAGGGAGCTCTTGCCTCTCCTGACATTGAGAAGGCTCTCCCTACGTGCTAAGGGGTCTTTGTATGCAGCATGTGTTGGAAGTGTAATGCTGTATGGCAGTGAGACCTGGGCAGTGAAGGAGGAAGACATTCGCCGGCTCAGACATACGGAAATGACAATGATTAGGTGGATGTGCAGTGCGTCCCTGCGTCCAAGGCCTGGAGGGGCTGGGTTTACAATGGAAGAGTTGAGAGGTAGGATGGGACTGGAGTGTATTGGTGTTGTGATGAGGAGAGGTAGCTTGAGGTGGTTTGGACATGTGGAGAGGATGGGGGATGATAATTGGGTGAGGAAGGTGAGAAGTGTTAATATTGGGGGTGGGGTTATGAGGGGTAGACCAAGAAAGACATGGGACGAGGTCATTAAGTGTGACCTCAGGGTTAAGGGACTGAACAGGGAGGCTGCAATGGATCGTGCAGCGTGGAGAGCCGCCATTAGGTGACCAAGGCCGACACATGCAAGCATGTTGGAGCCTTTAAAAACGAAAACGAAAACGAAACACATGCATTTCATAAAACCCATCCAATAATCCATCCAACTTTTCAAGTTAAATAAGTGCTGTCAACCCTCATCATGTACTCCCCCATACAAATGTCATCCAATCATCATCTATCTGCTCAGCAAAAAATCTAACACACACCAAAATGAGATACTGGTCTCTGGTTTGAATAAATCAACACCATCAGTCTACATATAGCCGGACCCCTTAATCCTGTAAGGGGTGGCCACAAACAAATTGCCTCCAAGTCGCCCTGTCTCTTGCCATTTCACTGCTCCCCCCCTCTCATATACTTCTCCATTCCTACCTTATCCTCAGTCTCCCCTTCCTTCTCCCTCAACTCCCTATTCCAAATGAGGAGGATGGTGGACCGTAGGAGAAAGGGAACTTCTGGTTTCCTGTCCAGGCAGCTGGCTGGTATTAACGTGGCAGCTGGTTGGTATTAATTTGGCTTTCTTCTCCCCCCCTGCTCCCTCTCTGTAGGCGGTTTCCATGGCTCAGTCAACTCACACACCTGAAAATATACTATACATTAGTTCTTTCCTTTCAAACCTTGATTAACAAAAGTAGCTTGTTGGCAGCAAGAACATTATCATCTGGAGACAAAATGAGTTAAATAACTTGGCAATACCAAATGCAAGATGTTTTTAATAATAATTCATCCATCTATCCATCATCCAATCCTACATTGCCCCATGTGGAGCATAGGAGCCCAGGGCTAGGCAACTGGTCCCGACATTTAAGATGAGAGTGACCAGCCTCACTAATTCCTGAGTGGCATTACATAAGCAATCAACCTCAACCACCTCTTGGATATAAACCTTCACCAGCTCAATCCAATTGGAACATCACAATTTCCCACTAAACCACCAGGCGCCAAAATCTGGTTATATGGTTACAACCCAGGAAAGTAAATGGTTTCCTGGTGCACAGGAAACCATTTGACTTGTCACTCAGTGAAGTCACCCACAGGCTGAAGGAAGGGGAAAGAATGAAGGAAAGAAAGACAGAAGAGGGAGTGTAAAGTCACCCGTAAGCAGGACAAGGAAAGAATGAAGGAAAGAAAGACAGAAGAGAATAGAAGGAAAGAAGGATGGAGAGGAAAGGGCAGACACCCGAGAACAGCGCTACATCAAGTGAGTGGATGGTGAGCACCCCCACCTACCACAAATAATAATAATAGTAATAATAATAACTACTTTAAGAATAACGAGAACTACTCTAAGTCTCAATGGCATGCCTAATGGGCCACATCCCCACACATCATTCAAGCCCCTGAAATCCTGATACCACAACACAGGCATAACTATCCACACACATGCATTTCATAAAAACCATCCAATAATCCATCCAACTTTTCAAGTTAAATAAGTGCTGTCAACCCTCATCATGTACTCCCCCATACAAATGTCATCCAATCATCATCTATCTGCTCAGCAAAAAATCAAACACACACCAAAATGAGATACTGGTCTCTGGTTTGAATAAATCTACACTACCTGTCTACCTATAGCAGGACGCCTTAATCCTGTAAGGGGTGGCCACAAACAAACTGCCTCCAAGTCACCCTGTCTCCTGCCATTTCACTGCTCCCCCCCTCTCATATACCTCTCCATTCCTACCTTATCCTCAGTCTCCCCTTCCTTCTCCCTCAACTCCCTATGCCAAATGAGGAGGATGGTGGACCGTAGGAGAAAGGGAACTTCTGGTTTCCTGTCCAGGCAGCTGGCTGGTATTAACGTGGCTGCTGGTTGGTATTAATTTGGCTTTCTTCTCCCCCCCTGCTCCCTCTCTGTAGGCAGTTTCCATGGCTCAGTCAACTCACACACCTGAAAATATACTATACATTAGTTCTTTCCTTTCAAACCTTAATTAACAAAAGTAGCTTGTTGGCAGCAAGAACATTATCATCTGGAGACAACATGAGTTAAATAACTTGGCAATACCAAATGCAAGATGTTTTTAATAATAATTCATCCATCTACCCATCATCCAATCCTACATTGCCCCATGTGGAGCATAGGAGCCCAGGGCTAGGCAACTGGTCCCGACATTTAAGATGAGAGTGACCAGCCTCACTCATTCCTGAGTGGCATTACATAAGCAATCAACCCCAACCACCCCTTAGATATAAACCTTCACCAGCTCAATCCAATTGGAACATCACAATTACCCACTAACCCACCAGGCGCCAAAATCTGGTTATATGGTTACAACCCAGCATAGTAAATGGTTTCCTGATATAGACATAATTTCCATCAGTAACCTTCAGAATGACACCAAGGTGTAATGTACAAAATAATTCGCTATGGAAAAGGTGTTAGGAAATCTCAAGTCACATATAATATGGCCCAAAACCTTATGACATCTAACCTTCAATCCGATGACCTAACAGTAATGAGGGGGATATGAAGACTAAAGCTCACCCTTTCAATTAGGAAAGGTTGCTTCCTAAATGAATAAAATTGCTTGTCGGTATCCACACTATAATGAACCCCTTCAATACGATGTCTACTAGATTTAATTATTGCAACTACCAGGAGATTTTATTCAACTTATGACATCTCAAAACTCTTCGCCTTAAGTGGAACTGCCGAGACAGACAAAGAAAGAGACAGACGGAAGCAGAGACTAACAGAGAGACAGAGGCACAGGCAGAGAGATTTAGAGAGACAGAGAGATTGGATCAGTTGCAAGGACAGGGAAAACTGAGGAGAGGAAATCAGGTAAGGAGAAGGGTAGAAGGACAGAGAGAGAGACTGAGAGAGAGAGCAGGAGGCAGAGACAGAGAACATGATGCAGAGGTGAGTGCATGCAACTGAATGAGGTAAACGTGAGAGGATGCGGGGTTTGGAAGTGGAGGAAATGGAACGATTCTTTCAGTCCAAAATGGAAGAGGCTGAAAGAGTGCGCACATATTCATTCACGCAAACACTGATACAAGCACTGATCAGCGCATGCACGCACACTGATACACGCAGGCACTAATAGGCACTGAATCACACAAGCACTGATACACACAGGCACTGATACACTATCTATCTATCCATCTATATACCTAGGCTGCTTCCCCCAAGGTGTATGGTCTCAATTAATCATGGGTTATTAGAGCCAGGACAATAAAGTAATTAACTTAGTATTCAATATGTATTCGTATATAGTTATTCAATAAATCGCTCTTCAGCTACCCTAAGGTATTCTTCCATACAACAATATAAACAAATAATTCAATCCCTCTAATATTATGCTACACATAAAAAAATTCAGGAGAGAAAATTAATCTGCTTATGACTGTACAATGAATGTGAATATGATCATTTGTATTAAGGTATGTGTATCATCAATGCAAGTATGCATTTGTGTGTGTGTGCATGTGTGTGTGCATGCATGTATTGTGAATACAGGCATGCGTGCATGCAAGTGTACTAGTGTGCATATATTGTGAATGTACAGTCGTGGCCATAAATAATCACCTATCATTCCGTACCCCGTGCCTCAGACTGGCTGCTTTATGCGCGGCAGGTCACACTGGAGTAAGAGGGGCTGAGAGGGAGGGGCCAGAGAGAGAATGGAAGGTGGGGTGGGACGAGCGATGGTGCTGGGGTGGAATGAGGGAGGGGAGGGAGGGTAGGTAGGGGAGGAAGAAGGAAATGCTAAGTTGTGGCCACATAATTTGTCTATTTTCTTTCATTCAGGGCATCATATAAAGGAGTTATTATTCGGTAGATAAAGCTGCATTACACCTTGTATAGCGGCGTCAGATAACGAGCTTTAGATAGGTGGTGATATCAAAGACTGGCTCGTGAGAGAAATACAGTATACTAACGTGACAGATCAAACATTAGTGCCGAGCCAGATATTTGCGTTTAACCGTGTATTTTGACTCCAGACGCAGAATGGAATCTGGATGGCTTTGATTTCCGTATTGTTTGGGTAAGAAACGTTCTCTACCCTTACATGTAATTAATTTTTGGAACTAAATATTATATGCAACATTTGACATGGCTGTGTCCACAGTAAATACGATCAACCTCGCGGTATACACTCCCTCTATACAGTCACTATCGTGTAAATTCAATAATTATTTAATGACATCTCTATATGAATAGGCAATTTAAAATAACTGCATAAAAGGTAAATAAATTTGATATCTGTGCTCATGGGTGGATAGAGTAACGGTATCTCTCATTAACTGTTAGAGAGAAAATGAAACAAAATCCTACCCAAACTCCCAAAATATATCTGTGTCAATGTTTACCGACACTGGTCAAGCCAAAGCCACCAGGAACGCCTTAGTAAGTAGTCCAGTGGCCTCCTGCCTTAAAAACCTCATGCAGGCGTCGCGGCACCGGGGAAACAATGTTGTTGATGGTTTGCTGGTTTCGTCTGACTCTGAACAGCTCCCACTCGTCTTTGGTGTGCTGGAGGAGGCGGGCCCGTGTCCTCTCGTTCTCTGGCTTCCACGTTTAAGGTGACCAGATTTATTGAAGCTAAAAGCGGGACATTGTCACGTGTGTGTGCTTGTGTGTGTGTGTGTGTGTGTGTGTGTGTGTGTATATATATATATATATATATATATATATATATATATATGAGAGAGAGAGAGAGAGAGATACACTGACTTAAATGCGAGTGACAGCGACGGCTGCTGTGTAACACCTCACCCTGAGGCTGCTAATTAAACACTAATGTCTCAAACGAACTCCAATGACCAATAAACAGTAGGGTACGGTGAATGGGCCAACCAAAGTTACCAGTTAGTATTACAGATTTTATATTAACAATTCGGTATTTCATTTGGTTTGGATTAGGCATAAATTTTACTAATTCATCATAATTTCATAAAAGAAAGTCATAATATATCTACTGTAATAGTAATTGTCTAAAATCGGGATATTTTAGATAATTTGCATAAAAAGCAGGACATTTTATTCACAATTGAAAAAGCGGGACAGATGCAAAAAATAAAAATAGAAAAGCGAGACTGTCCCGCTTAAAGGCGCGACTCTGGTCGCCTTATCCACGAGTTGACAATCTGGGCCCAATTCAGTCTCGATGGCTCGGCACTAATATTTGATCTGTCAAGTCTGTATGCTTCTCTCACGAGCCAGTCCTTGATATCACCACCTATCTAAAGCTTGTTATCTGACTCCGCTATACAAGGTGTAATGCAGCTTTACCTACCGAATATTAACTCCTTTTTATGATGCCCTGCATGAAAGAAAAAGAGACAAATTATGAGGCTACAACTTCACATTTCATTCTCCCTCCCCTACCTTCCCTCCCTCCCCTCCCTCACACCACCCCAGCACCATCGCTCATCCCCCCCTCTCAGATCCCTCAATGGACCCTCCCTCTCAGCCCCTCTTACCCCAGCGTGACTTGCCGCGCGTAAGGGAGCCAGCCTGAGGCACAGGGTACAGGAGTATAGGTGATTATTTATGGCCACGACTGTACAGTGAGCAACAGTAGTAGTGTTGCGGTTTTGTCCGAATATTAAATGTAACTCGTGAAACATTATGAACCGTCTGTATGACAGACGGCCGAATGTATCAGACGCTTAGCCCGTTAGCTTATGTTTTCACCAAATTTCACGACACGATTATTGTTGCTTACTGTAGGTGTGAATGTTTGTTCTGGTGAGTGTTCTTGCCTATATACTTATTTGTGTTGGGTTTGCTTGTCTTTTTTATTTATTAAATACTTTTGAAATAGCCAAAACAGAGAGCAGCAACCCAAGAGTGTTACAAATCAGGTGCCTTTTACGAGAGTTTTTCTCTCAAAAGGCTCAGCCAATGAAATATTCACGTTTTTTATTGTTCTTAATGTATACATGTTTTTGGCTAAATAAAACATTTTCAGTTTCAGTTTCAGTGAGTAGATACAGGAAGGTGGTTCGAAACAGCTCTTAAAAACATCCACACACAGTTGGGCCAGGCTGTTTCCTGCAGTCTCATAGTTATAAACTCGTTCACAGAATGCTACGCATGGTACTAATAAATGAATATTAAAGATTCTGAATATTACATATGAATATAAGCACTGTGTATCGGCCACGCGTAACAAACCATATTGAAGGGGTTCACCTGAGAGAAACAGTGGCGGCAACAACACAAAAAAATTAAGCTGAACGTCATCGTACCGAAAGGATTTAATGTCAGGGAAATGTAATAATGCACTCAGAATATTAGGACTACGCGTCACAATATATCCTCAATCAAGTGGATTACACATGGAATACTAACACACAACACCGTGAAAGGCCTTAATCCCGTCACTACGATGATCTCTATTCATTTTATGCTGGCTAACTCTGGATAATTTTATTCAGAAGAGTTCTCATATTCAGGGTGTTGTATTCTACCTCAATTACCCCATTACCTACGATGGCAATATATACATCAGCCTCTAATGGAGGTGACGTCTCGTGTTTATCTTACCTACGCTACTGACTGATATTCTTCGGCTTAGGGGAGGGAATTTCCATAACCTCTTCCCAATGATGACGTCCTTCATATTTTACTTGTTATTCACACATGATTATACTTTAGGTTTGGGCAGCTCTCACGTAGAAAAGGTGTTAAATTCGGTCTGGCTCTCTCCTGTCGACTTTATTCGGCTTGCTAAGAACTAGTTGATTCCAATAATTTAACCGCACTCCCTGCTCCTCAAGTTCTCCTTCCCCTCCTCAGCAAACTCCTTGGCATCACTTCTTCCCTTCCCTCAGTTCACCTCCCATTCCTCCTAACTCCCCTTTCCTCTCTCCACTAGCTCTTCTTTCCTCCTTCCACTCAAACCATTTCCCTTCCTCCTCCTACCATCACCAAAGACGACTGTGAATCCAACCAAAAGGGTCAAAGTAAGTTAATAAAGGGGAGTGAGTGTTAACTGACAGAATTACCATCATATTAGGCTAACTCTCTTGCCCAAATACATGGGACGGGAGGGATCCAGAGCCAGGAACAGGATAGTAAAAGTTAGGAAATCTATCAACAGAGTCCCTTCAAAATCTGCCTGTTTTCAGGAAACATTTCGTTTGGTATTTTTCTTTCGATGGGGAGTGAAATGGATGATGATGATGATGAGGAGGAGGAGGAGGAGGAGAAGGAGGAGGAGAAGGAGGAGGAGTAGGAGGAGGAAAACAGAAACGAAAATAAAGAAGATGAAAGGAAACAAGAAGGGACAAAGAAGAAGAAATTAAAACGAAGAAAGAGCAAAGGCGAAGAAAAAGAGGAAATGAGAAATAAGGAAAACAAAGGAAAAGGAAGAAAGACGAAAGAAAAAAGAAAGAATGAAGAATATAGGAGAAAGATGAACGAAGAAATCAGAGAAGAAAGGAGAGAAGAATGAAGAATGGAGAGAAAAGAGAAGAGAAGGTAAGGAAGATGAATGAAGGAAAAGGAAGAAAGGACGACGAAAGGAGAGAAAAAAGAAAGGAGGGAAGAAAGAAGAAAGGAGAGAAGGAAGACTGGAGGGAAAAAGAATGGAAAGAAGGAAAAGAAAGGAGTGAAGAAAGGGGAGGTAAGGAAGAAGAATGATGAAGCAGGAAGAAAAAGAAAAGAACATGAGAGAAGAAAGGAGAGAAGAAATAAATGAGAGAAGGAAGGAGACAACGGAAGGAAGAAGAGAAGAAAAAATGGAGAGGAGAGAGACGAAAGGAGAAAGAGTGGAGAAGAAAAAGGGAGCCAAAGAGAAAGAGGAAAGAAGAGGAGAAGAAAGTAGGAGAAAATACAAAGAAATGAGATGAATGAAAAAGAGAAAGAGAAAAAAAAAAGACGGAAAGAGAGAAAGAGAAGGAAGGTCAGGAAGAGGAGGAAG
Source organism: Coenobita brevimanus (assembly GCF_032717465.1). NCBI lineage: Eukaryota > Metazoa > Arthropoda > Malacostraca > Decapoda > Coenobitidae > Coenobita > Coenobita brevimanus. The sequence goes on along the minus strand of NW_027642278.1, from coordinate 37,358 downwards.
ATTAGGAAGAGGATGAGGAAGAACAGGAGGAAGAGGAGGAGGAAGGAGAGGCAGGAGGAGGAAGAAAAGAAGGAAGAGGTGTAAGATGAAGAATAACAGGAAGACGTGGAGGAAGAGGAGGAAAAGGAGCAGGATGAAGGAGAAGAAGAGGAAGAGGAAGAGGTAAAAACAGAGGAGGAAGGAAAGGAAGAGGAGGAAGAGGATGAGAAACGAGAAGAGGAGAAAAAAAAATGGAAGAAGGGGACGAGAAAGAGGAGGAGGAAGGACGAAATGAAGGAAGAGAAAAGGGAGAGGAAAAGGAAGAGGAAGAACAAGAGGAAGAGGAACAGGAAGACGAACAAATGGAATGGGAAGAGAAAGATGGGGTAGAGGAAATGAAAGAGGAAATGAAAGAGGAAGAGGAAAGGGAAGAGGAAGAGGAACAGGAAGACCGAGGAAAAAATGGAAACAGAAGAGGAAGAGACAGAGGGAGAAGGGGAAGAGGGAGAAGATGAAGAGGAGGAAGAACAGCTAGAGGAAGAGGAAAAGGAAGAAGAGGAAGAGGAAGAAGAAGAGGAAGAGGAAGAGGGAGAAGAGGAAGAGGGGGAAGAGAAAGAGGAGAAGAGGAACAGGAAAAGATGGAAGAGGAAGATGAGGAAGAGGAAGAGGAAGAAGACGAAGAAGAGGAAGAAAGTGAATATAAGGGAGGGGGAAGAAAATATATAAAATCCAGCTAATCATTTCTAAACTGTCATTATCACATTTAGAAAATAACATGCACGACACAAGCCGGCAGGTAGGTAAGCGTTAACTATCGTAATTGATGATTTAACTGTACAGCAATAATAATAATACCTCCCCTATTCCATAGAACATCCAGATAATAACGACATGATGAATGCAATCAGTTTAAACCGGTAAGGAAGTTACAGTAAGAGGTAATATCAAGAAGCGTGAGCTTACAAAATGTAGGACGATCAAAATGGCTGACCTTGCCGGTGGTGTCGGGGTGGCGGCCGGGCAGTTCACCTTAGAGTCTTCAGGACCTCAGTCAGGCCCCGTCTCTTCACACCAGAGCGAGGCTATCAGGTCCACAGTCACTCTTGTTCTCGGAGATCACGACAAGACGCATATCTCACACAAATTAAAGAACTCTTCTGCGACGCCACCTGCGGGAAGAGACGGGAACTAGTGTTTTGGAGCAGGGTAGGTGGCACGTGGTGGGCAACGCAGGTGTGCCAACCGTCCCGTGTCACAAGTCAGTAACCTCACGTGCCACAATCCAACGTGCTACGTAATCCACAAGCATCAAACACAACCACACAGGCTACTGACTAATCTATCTGCATTTCGGGATTAATACAAAGTGGTTCTGAGAGTTTCACAAGCCTAGACAACTAATATTAGAAAATAAAATTAAATATCACCTCTCAATCACTGAGTGCATCGGAAGCATTGGTACACTTGATGCTACAGACATGCGCGATGCACAAGCTCAACTGAAGTTGCTACCGATCAGATTTACAGCAAGACTAATAACAGTCAATAAGCCACTTTTTACGGCTCAGTTATGTATAGTTTTTAGCTATATTTAATTATAACACGATGAGTTTGTTAAGAAATGATGATAAGAATTACTGGAATACAATATTTAATCACACTAAGCAACAGCACTTGTTCATTCCGCCTTTGAAAGAATAGACAGGAGGAGGGGCAGGGGCTGGGGGGAGGTGGGGGGGCTGTTGCAGGGGAGAGAGGTTGGGGATGTCTTCGTCTTGTTTCACTATTCATAGTACAAAAGATACACCCTTAGTTATCGGGGATGTGAATGATAGAAACAGCCTCAGGACAATATGATGGAAATGAAGGACAAAGAGGAAGGCGAGCTGCAGAGGTGAACGATCAGTGTGCAGATCCGAACACTGTTTAAGATAAAGAACGTCTAATTTCTATCCCGTGTGTTATTTTCCATTACGGTTCGCACTCGGTGAAACTAGGTTTGAAAATAATGCGGTTATGGTTTACACCAATTTAACAAGACATTAATGTGTTCAAGTGATACATCGATTAATGTGTGTGTGTGTGTGTGTGTGTGTGTGAGGAGATGGAGGGAATATGAAGGAAGGAGGGATGACGGAGAGAGGGAGAGAATGCCGGTGACACAGAGAGAGAGAGAGTGGAGGAAAGTTGGAAAATGGATTGATGAAGGTGGTGGAAGGAAAGAGGGAAGTCGGTGGTAAGGGAAGAGGAGGAGAAAGAAAAAAATTATGGGAAAATGGGAAGAAGGAAGAGAGGGAAGGAATGGAGAGGGAGGGAGTAGTAGAATGGGTGGTTGGTTGAGGAGAGATGGAGGAAAGTTGGAGGTGAAGGAGAGGGAAAGGAATGAAGAAGGGAGAGGAGGAGGAATGGTTAGAGGTGAAGAGAAGATAGGTCCGAGAGGTGAACGAGACCGGAGGGAGGGAGGGTCACTTCAATATACACACCACGACTGGTCTCGGTGTTCCCATTTTTCTCTCTTTTTTTTCCCTCAGCATTTGTGGTGGGAATCGTGTGCGTTTGTGATATCCAGCCCCTCAAACCTTCCCCTCAATGTGACTTTATGGCCGAGAAATATGGCCAGAGGAGAAAGGTAAGGTGAGAGGGATAACATGGCATGCTAATATGTGTGGAAGGTGGTGTGGAGGGTAGCGCCCATGTAACTATAGTATCGGTATTGGTGGTGGAGAGGGACGCCTGCACGTGGTGGCACTGATACCACAAGTGGAAAGGTTGGGTGGCAGGGAGACAGGTTAGAGCTGGCATTCTTTATTTTCCCTAACGTTTTGGGCTACACAGGACCCATCTTAGAGAAACTGAGGAGAGAAAATTAAGACTTAAGTTGTACCCTGTGTCTCTCCCACTCAACATTTCCACTTGTCGCAATGGACCAGCTGCCTACTTCATCTTAGGGAAGGTGTTAAGCTCTTCAGTACGATGACCCTCTTTGCTTATTTATTCCTGCTACCTCCAGACGTCCGTAATCAACTCCAGGGAGGACCTAATTTAGCCTTAAAGAATACATGATGCCAATATTTAACCCATCCACTGCGGTAAATCTCTCCTGAACTGAATAAAATCGTCTGGAGGCAGAATAAATGGAAAAATAAGTCACCGAACTGAAGGTGTTACTGGACAGCCTCTCCCTCCTTCTCCTCCATGTTGGTTGTCTCTCTTGCTGAATAAAATCGTCTGCCGCTACCAAGATTGCCTTAACCCCTTCCCCCCAGGACGTATCTCAGCTTTATTCTTGCTACCTCCAGACGATTCTGGAGAGAGAGAGAGAGAGAGAGAGAGAGAGAGAGAGAGAAGGGGGAGTAGTGTTGGAGGGCGAAAAAGTGTGAAATTATACAGTACAAACAAGAAGAGAGGCAGACCTATAACAAGGTGGGGAGATAAGGTGCCAGAGTGTGTACGAGTAAGGCGGGGTGGTAGTGCGTTGTGAGAAGAGTCGTTACTGAGTAGGGACACAAACGCCAGGGCAACTATTTATATAGGATTATGGGCAGGTTTCTCCATAACCAAAGTATATTACAGTTCTTACTTTTGTCTGATTTAACATTTTTCATATTTTCCACTTAAATATTCAGCCAGGTTTGGTTGCTGTTTGGTAGATGGAAGGCAGATGATGCAACTAAACAAGCAGTCTTATGCATTACTTCTCTATCTATCTATTGCCAGACGCCTCAATCCCGTTTGGGGTGGCCACAAACAAATCGCCTCCAAGTCGCCCTGTCCCCCGCCATTTCACTGCCCTGCTCCCAACTCACACCCCCCTCTCTCATATACCTCTCCACCCCATCCCTCCATCTCATCCTTGGCCTCCCCCCTCCCTCTTCCCCCCTCCACCTCACTCAGGAGGGGAAGGAGGGAAGAGGGGGAGGGAGGGAGAGTTACAGTAGTTGCAAGAGTCTCCACAAAGATGAATCAGATCGCCTGGTGGTAGAAAGAATAAAAGAAGCAAGCCAACACTAACATGCCAACACCATCATGCTGAAGCGATTAATTCAGATGTGAGGGACGAATCTTACACGTTACTCTTGGTATTTGCAGACGATTTTTACTCAGCCGTGGCAGTAAAGGAACGAGGTAAAGAATGACCCCTGAACGTGAGATAAATTAATTCAGATGTGAGGGACGAATCTTACACGTTATTCATGGTATTTGCAGACGATTTTTACTCAGCCGTGGCAGGAAAACGACAAAGTAAAGAATGACCCCTGAACGTGAGATAAATTAATTCGGGGACGGGAATGGATTTCTTCTTGAGGTTATCCATGTTAACTACAAACGGTTTTATTCAGCTTAGGAAGGACTGCTGGTACTGACAGAATCGAACACTGTTTATTGCATTACGGTAGTCTCTTATTGTATATTATAGGATCGAACACTGTTTATTGCATTACGGTAGTCTCTTATTTTACCTGTATATTATAGGATCGAACACTGTTTATCCCATTACTGTAGTCTCTTATTTTACCTGTTTATTATTCTGGCTACCTGCAGACGGTTTTATTCTGCTATAGAAGGAGTTGACGTAAACACCTCAGCTTACTCCAGTACTCTTGCATGTACTTCGTATTATTCTTATTATCTACAGAAAGATTTACTCAACTCGCCAACAAAAGAACCGGGAGGGTAAAGAATGATCCCCGAACGTGAGATAAATTAATTCAGGTACGGGGCCGGGTTTTGTGGACGCAGCAGCCGCCGCCAAGAGAGGCCAAGACAGCCACACGGAAAAAGGCCCCTCGCCCTGCCCAGGAAATGTGCGGGTAAAGGACATCCTGAATTCTGGACGGGTGGCCGCGAGTTTGGCGATAAGGAGTTTGCGAAAAGAAATCAAGGGGCTGAGATAGAGGTTAAGAGGTTGAGACAGGAGTTGTTAGGGGTTGAGAGAGGGGTTACTGGGAGTTGAAGGGTTGTGAGAGCGGGGTTGTTGGCGGAAAAGTAGGTGGAGCAACGGGCAGGGGATTTGTGTGTTAATGGTGAGAAAAATGTGTTGAGAGAGAAAACGAATGAGAAAAAGGCTGGGACTGGGAGAGTAGTTATGGGGGTTAGAAAGCGTTATTAGGGGATGGAGTGAAGGGCTATTAAAAAAAAAAAAAATGAAAAGGAGGTTACAAGATTAAGGAGGTTGAAAGAGGGGCTGAGGAGGAGAGAAAGAGACTGAGAGATAAAGGAAGTGCTGAAATCTGGACGGGTGAGTTGAAATTCGGCCGAAAGGAGATTGAGAGACTGGTCATTAGGGGATTGAGAGAGGAGTTATTTTGGGGATTTTAGAGAGAGAGAGAGAGGGGGGGGGGGTATACGTCTTGATGGTGAGTGTGTATCAAGTAAGCAGATTGCATACCGTGGGAGTGGCATCCTTCTCGAAGTGTATGGCACCACCAACACAAAAATGCCGACCAGATTTCAATAACCTAAGTGCTCGGGCTGGGGGGAGAGGGGGGAGGACATAATAGGGAGAGGGAGAGAGAACGGAGTGTGGGGAGGGGAGAGGGGTGTGGGAGGTTGTGATGGTGATGCGAGGGGGTGTAAGGGTAGGGGAGAGGATAGGGCAAGGAGACGAGGAAGACTGAGGGATTAAAAAGAATGTGAGGTGGGGGAATGACGAGGAAGGAAGGAGAAGCAGGATGAGGATGAGAGAGGAAAGAGAGCGGGGCGGCTGTGGGGGAGCAAAAAAGGGAAAGGGGTGTGGGGGAAGGGGTCGAGAAGGGAAAGGGAGGAGGAAGCTGAGGGAGCGATAGGAGGGAGAGAAGGAATAGGGAAGAGAGGGGAGTGGGGAAGTTAGAAAAGTTGAGAGAGGATGAAGAAGGAAGAGGGAGGAGAGGTGGAGAGAGGGAGATGAGTATAGAGGAAGGGAGAGGGGGAGAGGAGGGGGACAAAGACAGGTGATACAGAGATAGAGGAAATTAGTTGACATGGCAAAATAAAAACAGGGGTGAGAAAATAAAAATATGCAGATGAGATGGATTGTCATTACGTGGAGTGACTACTGGTGGAGAGAGAGGCGAAGTACAAGAGGAGGGATGGAGGGCAGGAAGGAAAGGAGGAGAGGAAAAGTGCAGGATGAAGAAAGAAGGGTGGGAGTCTTTACGTGGGAATTTTGTAAGAAGGTAGGCAGGGGAAAATACTGCTGGTTGATGGGCCTGTGAAAAGTAGGTAATTAGGTTGGGCAGTAGGTAAGTAGGCTGGTAGGTAAAGAATCACTATGTATATGCATGAAGGAAGGTAGGTAAGTAGTAGACAGAAAGGCAAGTAATCTAGTAGACAGGTAGATGGTTAAATCGATATAAACAAAAGTGTGAGAGACAAAGGGAGACGTGGGAGGTCAAGGCCTTCTAAAATTAGAAGGCCTCTCCAATCCTCTTGTGACGTCAGCCGCGTAGGTCAGGGGCAAGGTGCGTGGTCAGGTAGCGGTCTCTTTGGTGTGTGTGTGTGTTGTTTAAATGATATTATATATATATATATATATATATATATATATATATATATCATATATATATATATATATATATATATAAATCATATACGTATTGGGGCTGTTATATTGGTGGTATATTACGATGTTATATTGGTGGTATATTGGGGTTGTTATATTGGGGCTGTTATATTGGTGGTATATTGGGGCTATTATATTGGTGGTATATTGGGGCTATTATATTGGTGGTATATTGGGGCTATTATATTGGTGGTATATTGGGGCTATTATATTGGTGGTATATTGGGGCTATTATATTGGTGGTATATTGGGGCTATTATATTGGTGGTATATTGGGGCTGTTATATTGGTGGTATATTGGGGCTATTATATTGGTGGTATATTGGGGCTATTATATTGGTGGTATATTGGGGCTATTATATTGGTGGTATATTGGGGCTGTTATATTGGTGGTATATTGCGATGTTATATTGGTGGTATATTGGGGCTGTTATATTGGTGGTATATTGCGATGTTATATTGGTGGTATATTGGGGCTATTATATTGGTGGTATATTGGGGCTGTTATATTGGTGGTATATTGCGATGTTATATTGGTGGTATATTGGGGCTGTTATATTGGTGGTATATTGCGATGTTATAACAAAGAAATTAGCAAATCGGAATGCGAGAGAGATCTAGGAGTTATGATTAGTAACGACCTTAAACCTAGGCAACAGTGTATTAATGCGAGAAATAAAGCAAATAGGGTCCTAGGATTTATTTCGAGAAGCGTGAGCAATAGATCATCTAAAGTAATACTAAAACTTTATCTAGCATTAGTAAGGCCACATTTAGACTACGCAGTACAATTTTGGTGTCCTTACTATAGAATGGATATTAATTCGTTAGAAAATGTACAGAGAAGAATGACTAAAATGATACATGACGTCCGGAACCTGTCATATGAAGACAGACTGAAAAGACTAAGTCTGCATTCGCTAGAAGGCGTAGAGTAAGGGGAGACTTAATTGAGGTTTTTAAGTGGATGAATGGTATAAATAAGGGAGATATTAGCAAGGTACTTAAAGTGAGCATACAGGATAGAACTAGAAATAATGGTTTCAAACTAGAAAAATTCCGTTTCAGAAAGGAAATCGGTAGAAATTGGTTTGGTAATAGAGTAGTAGACGAATGGAATAAGCTACCTAGTAAAGTAGTTGCTGCCTCTTCCATTGAGAGTTTCAAGCATAGGCTAGATAAGCATATGACAAATAAGGGGTGGATATAGAATAAAGAAAATATTATAACCAATACTAACTAAAAAATAAATTTTCTTTTCAGGTTACACTATGATAGTCTCTATTCTCCTTTCACACTTTCCTGTAAAATGTCCACGCCAGTTTTTCTATACGGCGTGGTGTTCTTTCTGACTTTTTCCTGCCGGCTTCGGCTGGAGGGTTTGGAGGGCGGGGGAGAGCCTTCTTCTTTGCTATCCTTATCTCATTCTAGTAGTTCAGTTACTCTTCTAGGAGCTGCCTAGCATGGGCCAACCGGCCTACTGCAGTTATCCTCTCTTCTTATGTTCTTATGTATATTGGGGCTGTTATATTGGTGGTATATTGGGGCTGTTATACTGGTGGTATATTGGGGCTGTTTTATTGGTGGTATATTGTAATGTTATATTGGTGGTATATTGTAATGTTATATTGGTGAGTATACTGCGATATTATATTGGTGGTATATTGGTGATGTTATATTGATGGTATTACTTTGGGGTGTTTTATTGGTGGTATTCCATTGGGGTGTTATATTAGTGGTATATTGGGGTGTTACATTTGTGGTATATTGGGGGCTGTAATATTGTTAGTATATTGGGGTGTTATACTTAGAATCTTACTGTGTATTGGGGTGTTATATTGATGGTATACTGGAGGTATTATATTGGGCCTCTTATATACGGGGTGAACAAGGTCATGCAGATTTCGTTTGAATTCGATTCAGTTTCTTTATAGAGGAAAGCTGTGGAGATATGTAGGAAAAATGAAGGGTTATATATTCCTCTCTTATCCAGCTCCAGCCACGTGTGTGTAATGGCTTTTGGTCCTACACCTAGCATGGCTCAGGCCTCATTTTTCTTATATTCAGTACAACTACGATGACTTAAAGCTTCTCACTGTACTCTCTACACTTTTCTGATAATAATGAACAGAAAATAATGTTGTACTTACCCTGCTGTTGCGATTTGGAGTGAACTGGTCGCGCTTAATGGCACGTAGCCACGTGGAGGCAAGTTCTTTATCTTGCGGGAAGAATACGCTTACTTTTGTTCCATTTTTATAATTTCCCTTACATCTGGGAACACAACACATGTAAGGCATTATTACCTTAATAAAACATACAAATAATGTAAATATCAATATATAATACAATGTTTTTCCGTCCTTATTGTTATTGAACACACAGCGTGACCTCTCACGACCATAGCTGACCCAACACTACCAGTACCTAGTACGTCACGGCTTACCGTCCCCCCCACCGACGAGGCCTTCTAATTTTAGAAGGCCTGGGGGAGGGCTGGTCATTCCCAGGGGACAAGTGGTCACTCCTCACCTCTCTCTCTCTCTCTCTCTCTAGCATGCAGACCTACCCCCCCTGAACTCAAAACATCATCCTTCCTGCCTTCCTATCCATCCCCATCCCCTCTCTTCACCTAGCTTTTTGCCCACACACACACACACACACACACACACACACACACACACACACACAAACACGTTTTTTTTAAATAACTGACGACCTACCAAAAAATCTATCATTCTATCAGAATATATATATATATATATATATACAACTTAGAACTATAAAACTTATATGTAAACTTCAGGAAACTGGCAAATGGGGACCCCCCTTAGGAAATTCCTTGGTGCGCCCCTGCTGGGCACTGATAGATAAATAGAGACTTCACATTGTTTTATTACTTAAGCGTCGTGTGTGTGTGTGTGTGTGTGTGTGTGTGTGTGTGTGTGTGTGTGTGTGTTTTCATGGTGATAGCCGAGTAGCCTAGGGAAGAGGAATTGAATTTGATACATTTACTGAGATACACAATAGTGTACATATAAAAATAGTAGTTGTACAATATCTCAAAAGGAAGATGATACTTAGGTACAGTCGCGACAGCGAGAGGTGGCGGAGAAGCGCCTCCCTCAGGGAGGACTGAGGAAAAGGCTTTCCTTCTCTCGTCCCTGATTGGTCTACGGTGATGGGCAGAATGGGGAGGTGTGAGAGCGCTTAAATTTCCCTCATAGTACCGTCACCAAATTGATCGCCATGGTTCGAAGCTTTATTTATTGCTACAGCAGTTAATACGTGTACACAGACTATTACCTGTGGTATATCACAATACATACAGAGTGTGCATGTTGATATTCTAGAATATGAAAGTCCAGCCAAAAATATTTAAGGAGTAAAACATTAGAAAGGACAGGATAATACTCACCTTAAGCCAAAATCAGGGAAGGGGAGAGAGAGAGAGAGAGAAAAGAATACAGAAAGAGAAACACGTGTGCTTTGAGGGAGTGGTAATGACAAGATCAGGTCCACCGGGACATACTTGTCAATCCTAAGCCCCTTTCTTCTCTCCCCTACCCCGTCGCTCTGGAGGGCGTACATGCATGCATTCAGACATATATTTATACGTACAGTGTGTGTATATATATATATATATATATATATATACGTACAGTGTGTGTATATATATATATATGGGAATTAAGCAATGAGTGTACACAATCATAAAATAATCTATGTAAGCTTTGTCTTGTCACTTTAAAGCACTGGACGAAGCTTTTGAAATAATTCTTTAGTAAAATTCTCATGCTTGTGAACCTCAGCTATTTCTCTCAGAAAAACCATAAAGAAGGATTTATGTACCATATGGTTGGGAAATATTCATTCAGAATAAACTGGCTTAAACCAACACGAACAGGAGCATCGCTCATTGTGAAAACATTGTTCACCTGTGTCAAGATTTTTTTTTTTTTGATCGATTGAACGCAGGTCTGCTAAGTTTATATTTTAGAATAAAGCATTAGAATGGCCATACAATATACATCTCAAGCCAAAAGCAATGCATTCCGTCGGACAAGCAGACAAAGCAGCTGGAAGGTGAGGTGAAGAGTCAAGATGCAAAATACAGAGGAAACAAAGGCAAACGTTCTCTGAGGCTCACACTGCGCTCTCGTCCCTGGGGATTGTCTTGGTGGGCTGTTGGGAATCACAGGTCACAAGATCCACCTGTCCATACTTGCCACTCCTTAACCCTTTCTTCCCTATGTTGCTCTCTCTCTCTCTCTCTCTCTCTCTCTCTCAACACACCACAACAAAATGTAAGCAAAATAGTATATATATATATATATATATATATATATATATATATATATATATATATATATATATATATATATATATATATATATATATGTCGAGGGATTGCATATACCGGTAATGACTTTATTGATGTGGAACAGTGTACAAGTCCTGGAGTATGATAGTGAGAGGGGGGGAGGGGGCGGCGGCGCGCGCGCGCACACACACACACACCAGAATATATTGTCCCTTGAGAATTAGCCTCCCTCCTCAGGTCACACACACTCTTGGCTGCCTTTCATTTTAACTTCCTTCCTTATGTATTATGAAACTTATTTCTACATCAAATCCTTTATCAATACCCCTCTAATGTTTCCTTTTTTCACTCGAGAGAGAGAGAGAGAGAGAGAGAGAGAGAGAGAGAGAGAGAGAGAGAGACAGACAGACAGACAGACAGACAGAGACAGAGACAGAGATGGGTTGAAGGGGAGAGGCTGGTGCAGTACATTTAAGGTTATTAAATTCGGCGATGAATTACGGATGACTTGATGAGCCTTATAATAGGATACTGACTGCATAAGTACAGCATGATAAATACAATATTTTCCTTTGTATTTCAAGACCATGAAAAAAGAGATTAAAAAAAATAATGAAAACACATCACAACAAAATGTTAGAAAAAACGTACATACATACATAGAGAGAGAGAGAGAGAGAGAGAGAGAGAGAGAGTAGCACCAGGCAGGTGACGATGTCTTTCCAGATTAGACAGTACACCTGTACTGGTCATCAAATGGACTCCTAACCTCACTCACGCACCTCCCATCCCACCATCCACCAATCACAGACATTCCAGTGGGAAGAGAGTGGGATGAGCTTCTCCGCCACCTCTCGCTGTCGCGACTAGTCATCTTCCCGAGCCTATTAATGTATTATATTAGATTACAATATACTGTACGTGTGATTGGTCAATAATTTTAAAGTGGACTAATTAGTAATCTTATATACAGTAATACATGTATTAAACTGTACAGTGAGTATAAAGAGTGCTGTTGTATGTAGTTACATGGAATTTGTTTGAGCATACTGATATATACCATATGTATATACATATTCACGTACACAAGATCGGTGAATGGAATAGGAAACAGAGGTCACAAACAGTAATACATTTGTACACACATAAAACTTATACATAGTGATCTACATATACATCCACGAAAAACGCATTGTAAATACAAGTGTGAGGCTACAGAGTGTGGGTGCGGGAGAGGGAGGCTGCGGCGACCGGAGTCCCCAGATTATGGGGGAAGGGTTGGGATTAGCAGGTCACCATCAAACCTTACCCCCTCCCCTGGGTCCCCAACCATCAACCGCCACCACACCGGTCCCACGCTGTGCCCTTGGTGTATAGCATAGGGAAGAGGAGGGATCGGATTAATGGGATGGGGGAAGGGGGAAGGTTTAGATGAGGGAGACATGAATATCGAGTGACTGAGAGAGAGAGAGAGAGAGAGAGATTGTATTTTCAATGTAAATTTTAGAATATAATGAATATTTATAAAGGAAATGCTACTGTTGATCCTTCGATCAGTAATATTATTGTAAATCAGTTTATGTTTTTTCATAAAGAATAGTAATAAAACAATAAAATAAAATAAAATAATTTTTCTTCAACTTTCATGGCTATTTCATTGCTTCCTTACCCAACCCCTCCCCACATTCCGACCCGGGCCACTCCCATCCTCCATCCCTCCTCATATGGACCGATATCAGGACACTGACAGATAAATAGAGCCTACACATTGTTTTATTATTTAAGCGTCGTGTGTGTGTGTGTGTGTGTGTGTGTGTGTGTGTGTGTGTGTGTGTGTGTGTGTAGAGGAAAGAAAACTGAAGAGGGAAGGAGGAAGGTTCAGAATCCCGAGGGGCCCTCTTAATCCTTCACACGGTCACTCGTGTTCCGAATTTGGCAAAGGCTTTGTAAAATTCTCTCCTTCGCTCAGTTGAACAATAAATCACTGAAGAAAAGTGGTATAAACCCCCCTAAGCCGCCGTAGTATTACACCCTCGGTATGCAGTTCGTTCCCTGTGGCCTTGTAACTTTGTGTACCCGAAGCTCTTACAAAATAACATGAAATAATTTTCCTTTCGTACAGTCATGGACAAAGAAACCTGGACACTCAGGGGCTGAGCTGATAGTTTCTTTTTCCTTTTCGATTTTTCCACTAAATCTTCGTCCATATGAACCGTACCCCCCCATCCCCTTCCTTCCCTCACCTCCTCTCAGTCCTACCCATATGACCCGGGAAGGCTGGCCATTCCCAGGGGACACGTGGACACTTCTCACCTCTCTCTCTCTCTCTCTCTCTCTCTCTCTCTCTCTCTCAACCCCTGCTATATATATATATATATATATATATATATATATATATATATATATATATCTGTGTGTGTGCAATTATTATTATGACTTTCATGACTACTGGCATGATCTGAATCGGAAAGTAAAGATGAGGAGAAATATAGTGGAGTCTTTGGCGAAAATGGTGGCATCTCTCTCTCTCTCTCTCTCTCTCTCTCTCTCTCTCTCTCTCTCTCTCTCTCTCTCTCAAAGTAAACACTTTCTTCCATCCTTTCTTCTCCCCGTCCTCCCTCCCCCATCTACCATCTCTCTGTCTCTGTCTGTCTTATATATATATATATATATATATATATATATATATATATATATATATATATATATATATGTGTGTGTGTGTGTGTGTGTGTGTGTGTGTTTGTGCAATTATTATCATAACAAATGGCATGCTCTGAATTGGAAAGTAAAGATGAGGAGAATTGGCGAAAATGGTGGCAGAAGGGAGTAGGCAAGTATGAAGGTGGACGTTAATTGGCCCGCAGGGAAATAATGACAGTTCCACATGCTGACGTCTCGAGAGGATTTCCTGCAGTTGTTTCCTCTAAATATGTTCCAGTGTTTTAATTTGTAATGCTTATATCACAGTAAAGGCATACTTTGCACTGACATTATTATTCACTGCTACAGATTATTGAGAGAGAGAGAGAGAGAGAGAGAGAGAGAGATGGGGGGACAAGTGGTCACTCCTCACCTCTCTCTCTCTCTCGTATGCAGATCCAAAATCAGGAGGAGTCGCCTCTCATGGGCCAACCAGCCTACTGCAGTTGTTTTCTTTAAATATATTCCTAAGTTTTATTTTGCAATACTTATATCACAATAATAAAGGCATACTTTGCACTGACATTACTATTCACTCCTACAGAATCTTGAAAAACAGAGAGAGAGAGAGAGAGCAGCTGCGTATACGAAGAATGAAGACGAGCTTCTCATTGTGTGTGTGTGTGTGTGTGTGTGTGTGTGTGTGTGTGTGTGTGTGTGTGTGTGTGTGTGTGTGTGTGATAGCAGAGTAGCCGTAGGGAAGAGGGAGGGATGGGTTGTGATAAAAAAATGTAGGGAGTTGCTTGTGTCAAGGATGCGCACACACACACACACACACACACACACACACACGGTTCAAGGTCGGCGGATTAGCGAACTGGTGTGTATGGGGGCAGGGAAGGGGGGATGGGGAGTGCAGCCTGGCAGGTGCTATGAAGAGAGGGTAAACGGGATGGGGGGTGGGGGGGATGGGGGAAAGGAGTCGTGAACGAAGAGTGACGGACAAGCCGGGGGAAAAGAGAAAATATGACATTTGCCCCGCCTCACCTGTCCAGGTTTCTCTGTCCATGACAAGGGCGTAGAGGAACGATGAAAGAAGAGAGAAAGATCTGGTAAATAACCAATATGCTGGGAATCGAACTAGGGACTCTCAGATGAGAGCCAGGCAGCATACCACTACACCATCTGAGAGTCCCTGGTTCGATTCCCAGCATATTGGTAATTTACCAGATGATTTTTCCTGTGTACAGTACAGGTTTCTCTCTTCATTCTGACTTGCCGTAAGTGTTTGGGATAGATTAAAAGCATCTACTTGCCCGAGTGCCAGGGGGATAACTCATCCTCTTGATGCCCACAGTGGGGGCGGAGGGACGTTGGTTACAAGATTGTGACAACGTGAGTTAACTTTTACCTGGTCGTGGTGTAGTGGTATGCAGCCTGGCTCTCATCTGAGAGTCCCGGGTTCGATTCCCCGCATATTGGTAATTTACCAGATGATTTTTCCTGTGTACAGTACAGGTTTCTCCCTTCAAGAGAGAAAGAGTTGAAAATAGAGAATGCTTACTAGGTTAATGGAGGAGGAGGAGAGGAGAGAGATAAGCAAAGAGAAGGTTGGAGCTGACTGAGACAAGAAAAAACTACGATAAAGAGATAAAAAAATAGAACGAAATGATGCAAAAAATTTAGGTTCTGCAATTCCTCTCATGCCTTCGTCATTGTGCCGTTGTTTATCGTTCAGTGTCTTTATTTGTTCCCCCCCCTCTCTCTCTCCTGTAATCCTTCCCCCCTCCCCATTACCCTCTCTCCCCTTCCTTTCTCTCTCTCTAATCGCTTCCCCACTTTACACCTCAATCAATTTTCTCACCACCCTTCTCTTTTCTTCTTTCCTCCTCTCTTTCTCTTCTCTCCTCCCACTTTCGTGTCTCTTCTTTCCTCTCCTCTCTCCTTTCCCTCCTTTTTTCCCTTTATCTTTTCTTTCACGTTTGTCTCTTTTCTTTCTCACTTCTCTTTCTCTCCCTTCTTTCCCTTTTTCCCCGTGTATTTCTTTCCCTCTTCTTCTCTTTTCGACATCTCCTTACACTTCCTCTTTCTTATGTCGTCTGTGTTCTTTCCTGTATCCTACCTCCTTTCCCCCTTTCATCTCCTCTTTTTTCCCTTTTCCTTTCTTTTCCTTCCCTTTCCTGTTGTTTCTCTTTCTCTCTCCCCTCTCTCTCATGTATCCCTCTCTGTTCCATTCTCTTTTCCATATACCCCTTAACTTCATCTTTTCTTTCTCCTCTCTGCTCCTTTCCACATTCTTCCTTCCACCTTCCTTGCATTCTTCTCTTTATGTACTCTTTCCTCTATAATTCCTCCTCCTCCTCTTCCTCTCCCCTCCCCCCTCCACACACACACACACACACACACACACACACACACGTTTGCGCCCCAAAAGTACGGGACGGTACTGTAGGGAAGTACGGTACGGTATGGTATTTTTTCACCAGTAAGAACGGTGCCAAATTACGGTACGACATTTCTTTAAGTACGGTACGGTACGAAATTACTTTTTTTTCCGTGCCTTTTCCGTACCCATTGCCGTGCTTAATTATTCCAATGTGACTGTCCACTGTCCAGAATAATCCAGATGACAAATACTGACTTGTAGATAGGATAACCTAATTGTTTCCCTGACCAATGTTTTAAGATATAACCTTATGTTTTAGCGTGTGTGTGTGTGTGTGTGTGTGTGTGTGTGTGTGTGTGTGTGTGTGTGTGTGTTACAGACTTATAAGGTAATATTTCTGGTCAAGCCATAATGAACATAGAATAGTGTATACTTTTAGATGGGAGACATGTAAGTAATTACGAGAAGCATATGATAATGGTTATTATATACAGTACCACTCGCTCGATGTAGTGCTGCTCTCGGGTGTCTGCGCTTTCCTCTCCTCCATCTTCTTTCCTTCCATCCTCTTCTGTCTTTCTTTCCTTCAGTCTTTCCTCGTCCTTCTGCCGTCGGGTAACTTTACACTCCCTCCTCCGTCTTTCTCTCCATCATTCTTTCCTCTTCCCTCTACCTGTGGGTGACTTTACACTGAGTGACAAGCCAAATGGTTTTTCCTGTACACCAGGAAGCCATTTACAGTGCTGGGGGCGGATTCTGAAAGCTCAGAAATCCTCGCAAATCCATCATCTTTGGGCGTAAGAGCAACTTTTCACTTAAGTGCATATTCTGGGGCCCTAGAAAACGAGCGCATACCCTATGCGGCGTTGTCAATTCTCCTCGTAGAGTTGCGCCATGTGAGGGGCAGCCCTAAGTACATCGTAAGTCTTATAACTCTCCTATTTTTACAAATGTTGTAGCTCAAACATCCCTCAAATCCTGAGAATTAAATCATGCATCAATTGATCCTTAAGTGCATACAACTGTTGCGATTTTTCAAAATAAATAAATACAATTGGCAATACCGTTGAAGACGATGCGAGAATACTATAACGGAACAAGTACTACTTCGACATATGTGGTAAAACTAGCATTGTCTGCCAATATTGCCTTTACTACAAACAAATTATAGCCTATTGATATAATGTTCACAAAAATTCGATTAAACATGCCAGTGTTAAGAAGAAACTCATTTAAAATATGGTGATAGCCTACATGACACAATGTCGAAAAAATTATGAATCAGCGCACTTATTTCTTCCTCTGAGAAGTTCACTGCCCTTCTGTACATAATATTTTGGTGGTCTTCCACTGCTTCAATACTGTCTTGGAAATTATGACTGGCGGTGTGGAAACATCGTCTGCTACCACTATGACGTCATACTCCGGTGTACTGTGATTGGTTACTCAGAGTTAAATAGAGAAACCTTCCGCTCCTTGATTGAC
>NW_027642278.1:0-15000 GCF_032717465.1 Coenobita brevimanus | reverse complement strand
AGTCGGAGGTCGTAGAAACAGGGATGATGATGCTGGAAAAAAAAACTTACGATCTTATTTCTGTCGTAAATTAAGATTTTTTTTAAAAGAACAAGAAGGAGACGAGGATTAGAAGTACAATTTGAAGTTCCAGGTTCGTCTAAAACGCGAACCTGGTGGACTGCAGGCTGAGGGCGGTATCCTAGTAAGGCTATGAAGCTTACTAACACCTCCTCCTTACCGATTTATTTCTAATTCTGCTCCGTTACTATATACTTGTGTGTTATTCATGCAATCTATGTCGATATTGAAAAGACATAAGGAGGAAACCCGGGGATATTAATGAGTGGTTTGGAAGATAAATCGCTAAGGAAGAGGTGTTAGGGAGCCTCCTTACACGACGTGAATACAGGACTGAATCTCTCTCTCATCTGCATCCTTCCATAAAAAAATACAGGTAAGTTTGCTGTTCTTTGTGTAAATCCTGTCATAGCAATAACAGGTGCTGGAGAGGAGGGTCTTGGCCTCGTGGCTTCGATAAGACCGCGTGGCTCTGATGCCTGGTCACACAAACGTCCCTCAGTTGCCACCCTATTCCCCAAAAGAGTAATGGTGGACTGTAGCAGAAGGGTAACTTTAGCCAGGTGTTTACTGGGTTCACATTTCAGATGAACTTGAGGCTGTATCAGCTACCAGTACTACTAAGATTTCTCACTGCACGTGGGAGGAAGCCAGTCACATCAGGACATATGGAAGTGAAAAATGGCTGACGAAGAAAGGGAAACGAATGAATTAATGAGAGAAGAATAAGAGATGAAGGAAGGAATGAGGGAGAGATGAAAGTGAATGAATAGATATGAAAAATAAAAAGGAGCAGGTAAAAGACAAGTCATAAAGAATTGTCAACACCGTCAGCCCCACTTTGTCAAACACCAAGTTTTCCTGCTTAGGTTCTTGATTTTACTCCCATCTTCAGCTTTATGTTAGGCTTTCCTCTCTCGTCTGCCTTTTATTTTGCTGATCCTATTATACATATATTTCCTCCTCTGTCATTTTTTTTCATTGTACATTTCTTGCCTTCTTTGTCATATTTTTTTTTTCAGATTTTACTGTGTATTCCTTGCCTCTTTTGTCACTTTTTTTTTTTTTATTGTATATTATTTTTAACACCACCTGCCTACCTGTCAGCCTGCCAGCCAACCAGAGTGCTTTCTTGCCTGCATACTACATATTCCTATATGTTTTGCCTGGCGCTGATGAGAAGCCTGTGCGTGGTGGCGTTGGACACCCTGGGTGGAGCAGCTGCGACATGCATCCGCGAGCCAAACCTCCATATATTTCCCTGCACCTCGCCGTGGGGAGGGTGTGCATGGAGAGTCTGTTTACCGAAGTGCATGATGGCAACAGAAGATGAGGAAGATACGAGTGATATGTCTGCATGACTAATGTGCCTGAGGAGTTCTGCTATCTGAAATGCATGGTGGCTGTTGCCAGTGGACAGGAGACTCAAAGGGTGAGACAGGCAGTCAGACGGACGGGTAGACAGAGCAGGTTGTTGCTTAACATCGGTTAGTCTAGCTGAGCAGACCCGTCAACCACAATCAGAAACTGCTCCTACGGGACCGTCGTACAGGTACAGTACAGTACATGCAACGTGTAGATATTCGTATCCGTAATCCCAGTGTGGTAGACAGCGTCTCACAAGAGTCAGACCAAGGCCCTTCTCATGGCGAGGTGCAGGAAACTATGAGTGCACAGTGCCACCACGTGTAGGCTCCTCCTCAGCACCTGGGGACGAAGGCTGACAGGTAATGAAGACAAGAAGAGAGGAGGGAAAAGGTGGTGACGGCGGCATTGACAGGGAGGAGAAAGGCTTGGCGTTAACAGTGTGGGTGATGTTCCCGGTAACTAACTAAGCTTTACGACCACACGACACACCATTTATGCCCCTCTCGTTGGCATGGCACACCGCAACACTTCTTCTTAAGTCAATTATTTTGCGTATCACACCTTATTGTTGCTTTAAGTGCTATATTATTATCCGTTTAGTTTGGATTAGTAACACACGAGGATACTTTGACCCATTAGGCAGGGTATTTAAGGAAGGTTTCAGGATGTATCGTCAGCCAGCACGAACACCACCTTTTGTAAAGTGTTGCCCTGCAGGGAGACACAGCCACGGAGGAGGAGGAGGAGGAGGAGGAGGAGGAGGAAGATAACGACGACGACGACGATGATGATGACACGCACGCACGCACATGCACCTGCGTTGACTGGAATATTAATATCCTCCAGTGTTCCGTGTTGTTGGAAGAGGTAGGCTCGGCAGGCAGTGAAGCAGACAGGGAGACAAGAGAAGCATGTACACGCACGCTGACACACTTTTGCATGTCCCGTCACCAGAATATGATTTTACAAGACACACAGGCAAACACACGCACCCTAACACACTCCTGCATGTCCCGTCACCAGCATATGATTTTACAAGACGCAGAGGCAAGCACACGCACCCTAACACACTCCTGCATGTCCCGTCACCGGAACAGGATTTAACAAGGGGCTTAGACAAGGTAATGAGAATTATGAGAGGTAAGTTCACCCGACTCGAGCAGGCTGTGACGTCAGGGATAATAAAGAGAGAGAGAGAGAGAGAGAGAGAGAGAGAGAGAGAGAGAGAGAGTGAAAGAAAACGAATGTGATGGTATACCAATGTAAACTGGCAATTTCCGGATCATTTGGTAGGTGTTTAGTGTTGCTATACTCTCAACCAGTGATCTCTGTCAATATTTTCAGATGTGTCTCAATCAACCAGCTTACAGGCACGTGTGACGTCGGATCTGTCTGTATGACCCTGTATACGACATTCCTATATTCTCTGAAAACAGATAGTCCTTCTTGAAGACATGTTTTATATTTCAAAAGCATAGCATTAACTTCTTCATTGCTCTGCATGCAGTTTAGGATGCAAATAAAAATAACCCCTATAGGCTGGAGAGGTGATATCACAGGGCAGGTAGGTGAGTGGCTGGCAGGGACCCTCAGTCTGGATTATCTGTGACGTCATGCACAGACAGACACGTTTTTGCCCCCCCCCCGTGTTAAACTACCTTATATTCTCTTTACCTTGGGCGTAGAAGCAAGATAACATTTTAACACGTGTTTGTAGGCACCATTTCAAGTCAGGGGTATATTCTAAAGTATTATAAACTTCTATATGCAGCTGGTACTGTGTATTGGAGGAAAACGGAAGATAAAATTTACAGGCAATAATGGAACTGTATTAAGCAACCGTCATCCTCCAAAACAATGTCAGATGTTTTTGTAATAGCAATGAAACTTTATAAAGGACGCGTTATCAAGAAGGCGATCCGTAACATGGACTCTGTAAATGTTAACAAGAATCACAGACGCTAGCTGACAGGAGCACATGCTTGGCTTCGCGTGTAAACCACAACTGTCAACTCTCTCATCTTCCCTCACACAGACACGCCAGTTGTTACTCGTGCCCTGAGGTTGACTAGCACGAAAAATCTTGCATAAGGATGAAATAAACTGCTAAATCTGTCCTACGTTGTAGCTTTCCTGACTACGTGTAGACCACAACAGCCAGTCTCTCTCATCTTCCCTCACAAATACGCCAGATGTTACATTGTGCTCTTAGGTTGTCTGAAGAAGAAAAGCTGCTTAGGGATGGAGAAATAATATAGCTAAATATGTCCAAGACTAATATCCAGTATCACCTAACGTTTGTGCGAGTGGCAGAGTTTAATAGTTATAAGGCATCTCTTGCTATTGCCCATTGTTATGTAAAATATTCTCTCCTCAGTCCCTGCTTGTCCTTTACCCCCCTCCCTCCTTTCCTCCATCTCCCCATCCCTCCATTTCTCTCCCTCTCCCTCCATCTTTCCCTCGGCTTCCATCGCTCTCCATTTCCCCCCCTCCTTGCTCTCCCCTTTCACGTCGCTGTTTTTGACAGCTGCCCATCTCACCCACGCCGGTATTCGTGACCTGTTTTCCCTCTAAGCATCAAGCTCCTGTTGGAATCATTCTCTATTGGTTCCTCGATATTTTGGCTACGAAATTCCCTCTGTATATCAGCGTCCTAACAAACCCAAGGCGCCTGTAATATTAAAACAATAATGCTTACTCCTTTCAATCTTATGAAGAATTATTCACGCTGTCCCTAAAAGACTTTAGAGACTCTTCGGACTGTAGTTCTTATATATAGTCGTAGATATAGCCTTCATTAACCCCCTCTATTTTTTTCAGGCAGGGAAGAAGGAACTAATGCCAAGAAGCCGGCAAGCCTTTTACAACAGAAAATTGAAAAGAAAAAAAAAAGCCAACGATGAAGTTAAATAATTTTGAGACATTTAAATTAGAAAATGTCATGCTTTTGAAAGGGTTAACATCATTGCCTAGACTAAGCCTCGTCTTACTACAGGGCAATTTTTTCACTTTATAGAAACACCGTAATGGGTTAGTCTCAAAGAACGTCCTTCCTCTGAAAATTAGGAGTATTAACGCCTAAGTTTTTATGCATTTCAAAAAGTTTAGGACCCCAAACTGAACTGACAGCTTATATACCCTCTCCGGGAGAAGGTTATAAAGATGAAATTATACTTATTAACAGTGACACCAGTTTTATTATACTCTAACGTGCCGATTGGTAGAGGTGGCAACAACATCCACTCTCCTGTAGTGCTGCCTACTTCTTTGTTTCTGTCCCCTCCTCTTCCTGTATCTTTCATCCTTCCTGTCTATTATTCTACCCACTTCAGGCGAGTGCATCACGTAACATCGCTTAACAAGCAATGGTTCCCTGTTACCCAGAAAACCATATGCAACGCTGAGTGGTAACCATACACCCACATAACAGGCCGATGTGCAGCAGACTATGGTGCCCCTGTTAAGAGTCCAGTTCTAAATGCGACATTTATCCAGGTAATAAACCGATACTCTTCCGCACTGCCTTGTTATGGCGGGGCGTCGTCTGCTGCAGGAGAATATCACTTCAAAGCATGGGAAAGTCATGTCTGACAAGAATTACTCTACCCGCCACACATGCCATATTCCTCAAATCAGGCCCCCCTTTTATAAGTGACAACAGTTGTGGTAAGTCTGCATAGGTTAAGGAAAGTGAAAGAACAGTATTGATTTACAAAGTTAAATACATTCACACCCAATACACACGTAAAACTACATTAACTGAGAATGACTGTTGTAAAGTGTACGGTGTATGACAACTTGTAGTCTACTCCACATAGCTATTTTCATAGCTAAATCCATAGTCCATATTCTCAATTTCTTCCAAAATATTTCCTGGCCATACCTTACTACTTTCTTTCTACTAACTTTGTTCACTTATCCTTTATTTCCTATGTCCTTAGCAATTTCTTATATCTTCCACTTTATATCCCACCACACTTTCTATATTCTCCACATTTTTTCCATATCCATACAACTTAATGGGTTCACAAGTGATTTTTATGGCCACACGTTGAGTCAAATTTCACTGCACTATAGGCGCCTTGCTCAGCCTTCTCTGCTGCCACAAACTGCTGCTGTCTGCGGCTGCGGTAGGCCACTTGCTGAGATGGTACTTAACATCGATAGTCTGGAATTCTTGAAGTAGACGGTATGAGAGGGGCGAGAGAGAGTGAAATGAGGCGGAGATGTGTCCGTGAGTGCTGTGTGCCGGCTACTGCTTTTACCGAGACCTCTCACCCATCCAGGTCACGTTGGTTTTTGGCAGTGACATCATCGTCCACTCACCAGTCTTCTCAACTCGACTGAGCAGCCACGGCACATGTGGAGTTTAAAGCATTATTAATACACTTTGGTAAAATGTAATGTGTAATGTGTTTCAGACATTCAGCCACTCATTCCTCTCAGCCATACTCATTCCTCTTAATTACGAGATAAGTGGAATATGAATGAAAATAACTGAGGAAAACTATTTCTATTCGATCCCAGACGAAGCAATGATAAGCAATTAAATCTTGTAAACATTGAACGAAACATACACTGAATGAAGAAACCACTTGTTGGACGACGTAAGAAAGAATTAGCTTAGTTCTGCACAAATAATACGCTAATTTTTAGGAATTTAATGTCATGACTTAGTCAAGACGAACCACCCTGCAGGGGCGGTTGCTTGGCTCCAATTGGAGTCTGGTCAGCTAGACATTGCTGGTTTAATAAACCAATAAATGTTCATGATTTTTCCTCAAGGAGTTAATGACAGTTTTATGCAACCCTCCCAGAACGACACTTGAACAAACCACAGACGCTTTAATTGACCAAAACCCTATTCAATCAGAGCTGACGGATTGGAAAAAATGGCAGACTAATACTGCAGGTCCCAAAACAATGGAGGCAGTAATTAAATGTAGTGAAGAGTCAACATTGTGCCAGCCACCGACCCAATATGGTGGACATAATGTGGATATGGGGGTCAGAGGGTCAGGGTGTAGGAGAGAATATGGTGGAAAAAGAATGCTGGTAGAACAGAAACTGAAGATCATTACTTAAAACACACACACACACACACACACACACACTAAGGTTCACTGTCAAAACAGACCAACAACAGTACAACATGAACTGAACAAGCTATCAAAGGCTAGCCACGAAAAACGTGACAGTAAATACATAACCTAACTAATAAAATGAAAAAGTGAAGCAAGTGACGAACACAGGTCACTTTTCAATATAACCACACCAATTTCCCTCACGATTTCTTTATTTTCGTCAATACCTTGATGTAAAAGTACCTATAAATCTAACTAACCCCGTTGTCAGTCCTTAATCTTGCAGTTTAAAGCCACTGCTCCACGATATGGAAAAATACAGGGGACAAGGGAAGGGGCTATGCTGCACCGCGCCTCTCATCACTACTAGCCAATTCCCACCAAACCGTACCCACTCCCTGGATGACCTACCCCACTAGTCGTTATTGCTACAGCCCAGCACTTTCCTACGAACAACCCCCAAGACAAAAACCACCTCCTCTATATGTGGCCGTCCTAACAATGATTAATATATACATAAACATTTCAGCTGTACACATGAATTAAATGCAGATTTACAAATATTCAACCACCAGTGTCACTCAAATCACTCCTATCACCTATTCTTAAAACTATCACTATCAAATTTAAGTCCAAAAAATAAAGCTGTACAAGTAGTAAATATAGAACATACCTCCATAAATGGTTAATATCCGACTACCACCTTCCCACTAGATACATCAAGCTTTAGTTCAACGGCTGGATCCACTGTCGATGTCCTCTAACATCAGTCACTAATTTATCCAACTTACTCCCTCACGTATGGACTCTGGTCTAGCGCCGTGCAAGGTTATTCACGTCCCATTGCTCCTGGTTAACTAACTAATTTCATGCAGGTTTATTTCACCTCGACTCTGAATGAAGCACCACAGCTTCACGAAAGCATGAATATCAGTATGAAGTACTCGACTCCACGGAGGAGAAAAGCTACGGAGTAACGACTCAACGTTAAAACTGCGAGGCCATTACCTTCACGCCATCTAGTGCACAAGCGAGATAAGGCAGAACGGGATATAAGAGAACGGTTACGGGGTAGACTATGTTTAGATTATGAATCGGGAATATATAAGCCTTCCACGTGACACTAAGTTAGTCTTAAATAATTATATTGTGCATGAGCATCCTTCACCATTGATAACATGAGGCTGGTGAATAGTGTCCCATATAACGTATTTTGAGACAAAGATTCATTCCAGTGATAAAAGTCTTTGATCCGGAATATAATGGATGTATTAATGGAACGCTCTGCTAAAAATTACAGCTATAAACTCATTCTACAACTCCCTAGCACCTCTTCCTTAGCTATTTATTTTGCTTATTACACCTTGCTCTCCTACTGTGCTGTATAAATACTTCAAGCTTTACCATAATCTGCATACAAAACGTACAAAAGGATGTTAATCAGCCTTGTCCAAAAATATATCGCTAAGGAAGTCTTTGGTTGACTAGTGGGAGGTGCCTGTGTGTTACCATGGCAACCTCTCACACCACCAGTTACATACACACATTTTCCCACCAGCAAGTTCCATTAGAGAGTATTGTGTGTGTGTGTGTGTGTGTGTGTGTGTGTGTGTGTGTGTGTGTGTACAGTCATGCGTGTGCCTGCACATCTCACCGCAATGCTCCGCCAACACCCACGACACTTTTCTCCTTAATTTCTTACCACAGAGACCTCTTACATTCCTGGATCTTTTCAAAAACTTGGTTCGACGTCGTTCTTACATATTATGAAGGAAAAAAAGGTAACTGTTGATATAAATGTTCGTACAATAACATTATATATAAACTGCGGGAGATATATTCTTTTCACATTCACTTGGCCCAGATTTTCGTTCTTTTGCAGCTGATTTCACGTAGTTCAGTGGCAGAAAGTACAATGCTATGGCTCTACAACCTTGCCTCAGCACATCTTCGTGACCAGCATCATCTTCCAGTGTTCATCTATTGCTACAACTCAGCATTCAGGACGGAAATAGGGGAGTTTTAGGCCAAGTTAGAGTAAAAAGAGTATAGTGGACAATATTCATAGTCTTGCCTTGGTTAGAGTGTGGCTAGGTTAGAGTGTGTTACACACACACACACACACACACACACACACACACACACACACACACACACACACACACACTCCTTTCCCCACCATCAAGTCCTACCTTAGAATACTTGTGTGTGTGTGTGTGTGTGTGTGTGTGTGTGCATCAGTACTGAGGCTGGGCAGTTACAGCTAACTGAAGAACGTGGGCAAGTAGGTAGGCAAGAATAAACGTAAGTAGGTAGGTAAGTAGGTAGATAAGGAGGTTGGCAAAGTAGGTAGGTATTTAGATAGGTAGGTAGGTAGGTAGGTAGATTGGTAGGTAGGTAGACAGAGAAATAGGTGGGTAGGTAAGTAGGTTGGTAGGTAGGTAAGTAGGTTGGTAGGTAGGTAGGCAGGTCGGTAGGTAGGCAAGAATAAAGTAGGTAGATAGGTCAGTAGGTAGGTAAGTAGGTAGGAAGGTAGGTAAGTAGATAAATAGGTAGGTAGGCTGGTAGGTAAGTAGATACGAAGGTAGGTAGGTAAGTAGATATGTAGGCAGGACGGTAGGTAGGCCATTAGTATGTATATATGGAGATACCTAATAGACAACAGACAGACAGACGGGATGGATGAAAGGAAGGAGGGAAGGAAGGAAGGAAGGAAGGAGGGAAGGAAGGAAGGGAGGAAGGAAGGAAGGGAGGAAGAAAGGAAGGAAGGAAGGAAGGAAGGATCGATGGAAGGAAGGAAGGAAGAAAGGAAGGAAGAAAGGAAGAAAGGAAGGAAGGAAGAGGAAGAAAGGAATGAATGAATGAAGGATAGAAGAAAGAAAGAAAGGAAAGAAGGAAGGAAAGAAGGAAGGAAGAAAGGAGGGAAGGAAGGAAGAATGGATGGAAGGAAGGAAGAAAGGAAGGAAGGAAGGAAGCAGGAAGGAAGGAGGAAGGGAAAATGACTAAGGGAGAGGCAGGGGGTGGAGGGAGTGGCTGGGGATGAGAGTCAGGGAGACGGGCTGGGGACGCGCCAGACGAGAGAATATGATACGTCAGGCGCGTCCCCAGCCCGTCTCTTCTGGCCTCTCGTCCCCAGCCACTCTGTTTGTCTGTCTGTCTGTCTGTCTCTGTCTGTCTCCGTGTCTGTCTGTCTCTGTCTGCCTGTCTGTCTGTCTCTGCCTGTCTCTATGTCTGTCTGCCTCTCTCTCTCTCTCTCTCTCTCTCTCTCGCTTTGTCTGCCCTACTCTGTCCTCTGTCTCTATCTCTCTCTCTGTCTCTCTCTCTCTCTCTCTCTCTCTCTCTCTCTCTCTCTCTCTTTTGTCTGTCTGTCTCTATCTCTGTCTTTCTCTGTCTCTCTCTCTGTCTCGTTCTGTCTGCCTCTCTGTCTGTCTCTCTGTCTCTGTCTCTCTCTTTCTGTCTCCCTGTCTTTCCCTCGGTCTCTGTCTCTCTGTCTCAGCCTGTCTGTCTCTCTCTCTCGGTCGGCCTGTCTGTCTGTCTATGTCTGTCTCTCTCTCTCTCTCTCTCTCTCTCTCTCTCTCTCTCTCTCTCTCTCTCTTTTGTCTGTCTGTCTCTGTCTTTCTCTGTCTCTCTCTCTCTGTCTCGTTCTGTCTGCCTCTCTGTCTGTCTCTCTGTCTCTGTCTCTCTCTTTCTCTGTCTGTCTCTGTCTTTCCCTCAGTCTCTGTCTCTGTCTCTCTGTCTCTCTCTCTCTCTCTCTCTCTCTCCCACGTGTCTGCACTGCCTGTGCTTCTCTATGAAGGGTGGAATCATCAGAGTACGGGTGGATAGGGTTAGATGTACAGCTTAGAAGGTCAGTGATGAATTAAGGAGAGAGTTGGTGACAGGACAGAGCCCTGAGGAAACACCTGTTGATGGATCTAGGAGAGAAGAACTGATGGCCGTCTACAACAGCGGCTATAGAAACGACCAGAAGGAAAGCTATAGATGAAGGCACAGAGAAGGATAGCCCGTAAGACGGCAGTTTGGAAATTAAAGATTTATGCCAGACTCGATCCGAAAATGCCTTTGAGAGGTCCAAGTGCAGTGGCAAAGCTTTCGCCAAAGTCCCGAAAGGAGGATGACCAGGAATCTGAAAGGTATGTGAGAAGATCGCCAGTGGAGCTTCCCTGACGGAACCCATACTGGCGATCAGAAGAAGGATTGTGATAGGAAAGATGCTTTCAAAAATTTTCTGTTAAGAATTGACTCGAAAACTTTT
The DNA here is from genome assembly GCF_032717465.1 of Coenobita brevimanus. NCBI lineage: Eukaryota > Metazoa > Arthropoda > Malacostraca > Decapoda > Coenobitidae > Coenobita > Coenobita brevimanus. Next base: position 4,233 of record NW_027642278.1, on the reverse strand, counting down.
GAGACACAGGACGTTAAAGCAATTGGGCGATAGTTAAGAGGGTTGGGAATGGTCACCCTTCTTTTTGGGACTGGCTGAATGAGAGCAAACTTCAAGCAAGAATGAAAGGTAGTTGAGATAGATAAAAAGTTGAAAAGAGTTTACCTAGGCAGGGTGTGTGTGTGTGTGTGTGTGTGTGTGTGTGTGTGTGTGTGTGTGTGTGTGTGTGTGTGTGTGTGTCAGTATGTAGTGTAAAATGTGTGTTAGAGTGAAGTGTGTCAGTGTGAAGTTTCTGTCTATCTATATCTATCTATCATCCACCCATCTATCTATCTATCTATCTATCTATCTATCTGTCCACGTATCTATCGACCCATCCCTCCATCCCTACAGCCATCTATTTATTTATCCATCTATCTATCAGTCTATCATCCATCCATCCATCCATCCATCCATCTATCCATCCATCTATCTATCTATCTAAGCTAACAGGCGAAATATTACTTAGCTTTTAACGCAGGTAAGTGATGGCTGACTGGCTTACTGACTGGCTTACTGACTGGCTGGCTGACTGGCTTTCCCCTGACTTTCTTCATGGCTTGCTGTGGAATTCCTTCAGTTCCTTACGTCTATCTGTCGACAAGAATCATCATCATCATCATCATCATCATCATCATCAATCATCATCAATCATCATCAATCATCAATCATCATCAATCATCAATCATCATCAATCATCATCAATCATCAATCAATCATCATCAATCATCAATCAATCATCATCAATCATCAATCATCATCAATCATCAATCAATCATCAGTCATCAATCATCATCAATCATCAATCATCAATCATCATCAATCATCAATCATCAATCATCATCAATCATCATCATCAATCATCAATCATCATCGTCATCATTATTATTATTATTATTATTATTACCAGTATGATGATAATGATGATGATGATATTAGTGAAGCATGTGTAAGGGGTAAATGGGCATCTGAGTGAATGGTTCACGATCGGTGTGGGCACGTGCGACAAGGTTGTGTGATGTCCCCGTGGTTGTTCAGTATATATATACCGATATATATATATATATATATATATATATTTATATATATACTGTATATATATATATATATATATATATATATATATATATATATATATATATATATATATATATGGATGGGAGTGATGAGAGAAGTAAAAGCACTAGTAATGGAGGGAGGGATGGCGTTGGTAATGAATGGTGATGGATGGAATATCTCCAATTTGTTTTATGCTGATGATACAGTACCCTGCTTGCAAGTACCTGACAAGAACTTCGTAGGCTAGTGCAGAGCTTTGCTGATGTCTGTGAGAGTCGTGCCTTTAGGAATAAATGTGGAAAAGAGTAAAGTGATGGTTAATGAGAGAGAAGGAGTGACTCCCAGTGTGATGTTACAGTGAATGAAGAGAGACTGGAACTGGTGAGAGAGTTCAAATACCTGGGTACAGTGATAGAAAAGAGAGGAAAATGTACAAAAGAAGTAGAAGGTAGAGTAACACAAGGAAAGGAAAGTAGCTGGTGCAATGAAGGCCTTGATAAGAAACAGACTTGAGTGTTGCAGGAGCACTTAAGCTTACATGAAGGACAGTTGAGTGCCAAGAGTGTTAGTGCAAAAAACTTTAACATATCGATGTGAGACTATGGCGTGGCATGAAAATGAAAAGTCGAGAGTAGAAGCAGTGGAGATGCGACTGGTGAGGAATGTATGTGGAGTACAGAGGGTGGATAGGATACGAAATAATGTGACTCGTGAAAGATGTGGAGTGAGGAAGTCGGTGACACCAGAATCGAAGAGAGTATACTGAGATGGTATGGACATGTGGAGAGAATGAATAACAATAGAGTGGTGGAAAAGGTATATCTGAGGCGAATTTGAAGGAGAGAGGAGGCAGAGGTAGGCCAAGGAGAAGGTGGAGAGATATGGTGGATGAGTGTGTGAGAAAGAGATGTATGAAAGTCGGTGCAAGGGCTAAGGGACGGACAAGACATCGAGCTGGCTGGATGAATGTTGTGTGGAGCAGCATAACCAGGGATTTGCCAACCCTTTTTAATGTGACATTGTCCGGATTTACTAGATCAGATGGGTATATGAGAAGCTACTGACATCGGTGAAAGTTTTTTTTTTTGTTGCTTATCTGATGGAGCCAGGATTCCGGGGGCTTGAATGATGAGTGAATGGAAGCGTGGCTCATTGAACTGGGCATACCTAGGCTTTTCTGGACTTTGTTACTCCTCACCCTTACCTAGGGCGGGGAAGGAAGTTCGGATGATGATAATGATGATGATGTTGGTGTTGATGATGATGATGATGATGATGATAATAATGATGGTGATGATGATGATGGAGCAAGCTGTGTGGCTAGAGAGTGAGGAGTGGTTGGAAGAAGTTCAGGGAGCTGTTGCACTTTCCTGACATTAGAGAGGGCTCTCCCTCCTCCGTGCTAAGGGGTCTTTGTATGCAGCATGTGTTAGGAGTGTAATGCTGTATGGTAGTGAGACCTGGGCAGTACAGGAAGAGGATATTCGTAGGCTCAAATGTGCAAGAAATGCTGTATGGTTAGGTGAGACCTGGTACGCCCCCTGAGTAAAGGAGCCTGGGGGGGGGGGGGCTGGGTTTACGATGGAAGAGTCGAGAGGTAGGATTAATTCGTAGAATGTAATGCTGTTGTGATTAGGAGGGTAGATTGAGACCTGGGCAGTAAAGGAAGCTTGACTGGATATTCGTAGTGTAATGCTGTGATGAAGGGGTAGATTGAGATGGCCTGGGCAGTAAAGGAAGAGAGGATAATCGCAGACTCAAATGTACAGAAATGACAATAGTTAGGTGGTAGATGTGTAGATGCGTCCCTGAGTGCAAGGCCTTGGGGGGCTGGAGTTTACTGGTGTTGTGATGAAAGGGGTAGTCCGAGATGGTTTGGGAGGGAAGGATATGACTGGGTGTATTGGTGCTGTGATGAGGAGGAAAGTAGATTGAGATGGTTTGGGAGGTAGGCTGTGACTGGAGTGTATTGGTGCTGTGATGCGGAGGGGGAGACTGAGATAGTTTGGGCATGTGGAGAGGACGGGGGATTACAATTGGGTGCCGAAAGTGAAAAGTGTTAATGCTGCGGGTTGAGTTGCGATAGGAACCAGACCGAAAAAAGACCTGAGACGAGATCATAATGGATTGAACAGGGAGGCTGCCAGAGATCGAGCAGCATGGAGAACCGCCATTAGGTGATTAAGGCCGACGCATGCATTTTGGAGCCTTTATAAACAGAAACAGAAACGAAAAGAAAAAAGGAAACGAAATGATTATCGTATTTTTTGCCGATTTTCCATCATCAATGATGAGATATTAAAATATATTAACTCTGGAATACGATGCTAGTCACGTAGAAGAGCTATGTAAGAGGAGCCGAAGCATTGTCTTATTCTGCCACTTAGTTACGAAACTGAAATACACTCTCATATGGTGCTAGTCACGAAGAAGTGCTTTGCCAAAACACCTTCCATGTCATCTTGTCCTTCAGCATCTGTCTGTCTTCCCCCTCCTGCTCACACTTTCCTCTTTCTTCTCACCACCACATCCTTCCCACCTCTTCCTCGGCCTCCCTCTCCCTTTCTCACGCTGCACCTCGCTCACATACACTCTCCTAGTCAGTCTCTCAATCTCCATTACCTCCACATGGCCAAATGATCTCAGGGTGCTTCTCCCAACACTTTCAATCACATCCACATCAATACCACAACGCTCCCTCACTTCCTCATATGTTCGTCTGTCTCTCCACGTAATTCCACATCCACATTAACACCCATAACTCTCCTTTACTTCCCTCGTTTGTCTATCTGTCTCTCCATGCAACTCCAGATCCACATCAACACCACTACAACCTTCCACTTCCTCATTGTCTCTCTATCTCTGTTAACTCCCCATCCACATCAACACCATAACGCTGCTTTACTTCTTCATTTGTCTGTCTGCCTTTCCACGTAACTCCACATCCACATCAACACAACGCTTTTCACTTTCTCATTTTTCTGTTTGTCTCTCCACTCAACTCTACATCCACATCAACAAAACAACGCTCCTTTACTTCCTCATTGGTCTGTCTGTCTCCACTGACTCAATATCCACATCAACAACTCTACGCTACTCCTTTGTCTGTCTGTCTCTTCACGTAACTCCCACATCCACATCAACACCACAACGCTC
>NW_027642277.1:0-4995 GCF_032717465.1 Coenobita brevimanus | reverse complement strand
AGCCTGTGCCCATGGTCAGACACGATGAAATGGCTGTTAATCCTTTGCCCAGAGTTAACACATAAAGAAAAAGAGAAAAAAACTCACGCTCCATGATGGATTCCTCTAGTTCATCCGGTGTGTCTATGTCATCTGGCGTAAGCATATCAGTGAACTCATCATGTGAGAGCATCTGTGCGTCATCGTCGTCGTCGTCATCATCGTCATTGGTGTGTTGGCTGAGGGAGGAGAGGGAGTGTTGGTCGTCCTCCACCGCCACTGTCAGAAGCTCCTCTGTCACTGTCAAACGTTTCTTCCGGGTCACCTCCAAGCTTGACGGACGCTCTGTAGAAGAGATGCTCAAAAATAAGAAACTGGGAGTGAGATTCTTGAACATAACTGTATTTATGATCAAGGCCCTGTTGTAACTGTGATAAGTATTCCCAGGAAGGACAAAGAAAGGACAGTACAGTGTCTTCCCATGTCTCTTGTTCTTCCCAGAAAAAGAAATCTTGGTTATGAGAGATATTATCGTAGGTTAATATATATATTTTTTGAGGGAAGAACAAGAAAAGGGCAGTACAGAATCTCTCATATCTCTGGTTCTTCCTGTAAAATACATATAAGTTATAACAGGGAATCGATTGCAAATGTGTTTGAGAATCCCACCTTGGGATTGGATTCATAAATACACATAGCCCCGTATTCTCTTTGGTTAAGTAGGCCTAGATTTTATCTGTGTGTCTGATATAATGTACCGCTGTATCTCTGTTTCTAATATACTGTTGATATATACAGTTAACTTTTGTGGTACATGGGGGGGACAATCATCCTATCACTCAGTGTAGGGATGCCCTATGGTCTCTACACTGAGTGACAAGCCTAAAGGTTTCCTGTACCCTGGAAACCATTTACTACACTGGGTGGTAACCATATAACTGGGGTTTTTGGCAAGGTTAAGTATACCCCAGATTCCCCTATCAAAAATCACTTATCATGGCAAATGTTTTGGAGAGCCTCAGAGGACCCAATACCAGCCAAGGACCCCAACCAAATGGACAGGTTTCATGGCCATGTGGAATGTGAGAGGTGTGAATCAGGACAGCAAGAGGGCGGAAGTGGTGAATGTGTTCAAGAGTGCGAGATATGCCATGATGACACTGTGTGAAACAAAGATGAAAGGGTGTGCAGTGGAGGAGTGGGAGGGTGTAAAGTGTGTGAGGTCGGGCATGAATGGGCGAGGAAGATGCAAGGAAGGAGTTGCTTTGTTGATGAATGAGGTGTGGCAGAATGGAATGAGAGATTACAAATGTGTCACCTTGAGATGTATGTATGTCATGTTCAAGTTTGAGAAGGTGAAAGTGGCTGCCGCTGTGATTCTAGCATATGCACAGTGTGATGACAGGAGTGAGAGAAAGACAGGTTTTGGAATGAGCTGGATGAAGCAGTGGGAGAAATGCCTAGGAGCTAGAAAGTGATTGTAATGGGCAATATGAATGGAAGAGTAGGCACTGGTCCTGAGGATGACATAATGGGTTGTAATGGAGTACCAGGAGAAATTGATAACGGGAAGCAACTGAAGGATATATGTCAGGAAAGGAGGTCCTGCATTTGTAACTCGTATTTCAAACACAGAGATGCACATAAATATACATGGTATAGAGGGAATGGGGATCAAGTTGAATGAAGCCTGATTGATTATGTGCTTGTGGAGGTCGATGCTGGGAATGGTTGCTGATACGAAGGCAGTAAGAGGACGATGTGGTCTGTCAGATCATATGATTGTGGTATGCAAGATCAAGCTGAAAGGAGTGAGGTGGACCAGGAGAGAGAGGAGCAGTCAGGGAGAAAGTCTGAAAGTCGAGAATCTGAGGATCAAAGAAATGGATGAATACAGGACCAAAGTAGGGGAGGAGTTAGAATCAGTATATTGGAATGAAATGGATCTGGACATCCTGTAGAATGCATATAGGGATTGCTTAGTTAGGAATGCTGAAGTGGTGTGTGGTGTGGCAAGAGTAACAACAAAGAAGAAAGGTACGGCATGGTGACGTGAAGAGATTAAGAGAGCGGTGAAGGAAAAGAGAACGAAGTGGCTGGAGTGGTTAAAGGACAGGGGTTCAATTGAAATAAGAACTGAATATATTGAGTGCAAGAAGCACGTAAAGAGACTAGTGAAGAGGAAAAGGAGATAAATGATGATCAAGGAAGAAAAATGAATGCAAATTCCTCTGAAAATAGGAAGTTATACTGGAAAGAGGTGCAGAAATGTAGAAGTGACAGTGGAAAGAAATGTGAAAGAGTGAAGGCCGTAAGTGGTAGATTTTTAACCCATGGGGATGAAGTAGGGACAAGAGGGAGAGAATATTTTGAAAGCTTGGTGAATAAATATAGAGAGAGCAGAGCCACTGTAAACATGATTGGGTTTGAGGATGCGCAGAGGAATGCAGTGATAGGAAACGTGACACTTGCACAGGTGAAGAATGCTGTGAAGTGGCTGAAACATGGGAAAGTAGTTGAGGTGTATGCAGAGATAATTAAGTGTAGTGGAGAGAGCAGAATGAAGTGCTTTTGGAGATATGTAAGAAGGCATGGATGAGTGAAACTGTGCCAGCAGATTGGAAAAAGGCTGTGATTGTACCCCGGTAGTTGAGCAAAGTGGGTACAAGGATTATTGTGGCATAAGTTTATTAAGTGTGGTAGGGAAGGTATTTGGAAGAATTATTATAGAGAAAGTAAGAAAGATATCAGAAGTCCTAGTGAGTGGTGAACAGGGTGGCTTTAGGAGTGCCAGAGAATGTGTGGATCAAATATTTGCAGTGAGACAAATAGTGGAGAAGGCTTGTGAGAAGGACTTTAAGGTGTTTATGGCATTCAAGGATCTGGAAAAAGCATACAGCAAAGTAGATAGAGAAGGATTGTGGAAGATTTTGCACATGTACGATGTAGTTGGGAAACTGCTAGGTGCCATCAAGAGTTTTTATGATAGCAATGAAGCATGTGTAAGGGTAAATGGGCATCTAAGTGAATGGTTCATGATCGGTGTGGGTGTGTGACAAGGTTGTGTGATGTCCCCATGGTTGTTCAGTATATATATGGATGGGGTGATGAGAGAAGTAAAAACATGAGTAATGGAGAGAGGGATGGCATTGGTATTGAATGATGATGGATGGAATATCTCAAATTTGTTGTATGCTGATGATGGAGTACTACTTGCAAATACTGGACAAGAACTTAGTAGACTAGTGCAGAGTTTTGCAGATGTCTGTGACTGTCGTGCCTTGAAAGTAAATGTAGAAAAGAGTAAAGTGATGGTTATTGAGAAAGAAGGTGACTCCCAGTGTGATGTTACAGTGAATGGAGAAAGACTGCAATTGGTGAGAGAGTTCAAGTACCTGGGTACAGTGATAGAAAAGAGAGGAAAATGTGCAAAAAAAAGTGGAAAGTCAAGTGACACAAGGAAGTAAAGAAGCTGGTGCTATTAAGACCTTGATAACAAACAGAGGCTTGAGTGTTGCAGCTGTGCGAGGCTAACATGAAGAAGTGTTCGTGCCAACTTTAACATATGGATGTGAGAGTATGGTGTGGCATGAAAATGAAAAGTCAAGAGTGAGAGCGGTAGAGATGGGACTGCTGAGGATTGTATGTGGAGTACAGAGAGTGGATAGGATACAAAATAATGATTTGTGAACGATGTGGAGTGAGGAAGTCTGTGGACACCAGAGTCAGAGAGAGTGCACTGAGATGGTATGGTCATATGGAGAGAATGGATAACAATAGAGTGGTGCAAAAGGTATATCTGAGCAAATTTGAAGAAGGGAGGAGGCGAGGTAGGCCAAGGAGAAGGTGGAGGGGTATGGTGGATGAGTGTGTGAGGAAGAAAGGTATGGAAGTCAGTGAGGCTAGGTAACTGACAGGAGATCAAGCTGGCTTGATGAATGTTGTGAGAAGAAGCTCATGATCAGGGATTTGGCACCCCTTTTTAACGTGATAGCATCCAGAGTGATTATATTGGATACGTTTATGTGAAACTACAGAGTGTGGTGAATGTTTTTAACGTATCAGATAGATCCAGGATTCTGGAGGCTTGAATGATGAGTGAATGGAAGCATGGACCATTGTACTGGGCAAATTTGGGCTGTCTAGACATTGCTGCTCCTCACCCTGCCCTAGGGTGGGAAAAGAGGTCCGGATGATACTGACTTTCAGTTATCTGCCATCACAATATACGGCTGAAGGCAGTATCTGGCGCTGCTGGCTCAGCTCTGTTAAAGCAATATCATTCATGGGAAAGTTTTTAGGATAGAGGGTCGACAGGGATAGTAACACAGTATCCTGCTCGACGCTGAATGTCGAGCCGATGGAGGGTATTATGCAATATCTGGTGTTTCACTTTATTTGGCATAGGGCTTGGCTGAATTATGCGGGATAATTGAAAGTTTACTGTACACATTTACAGTCACACTCTTCAGCCAGTCATCTGGAACAACACACTGATATATAATTGAGTTTTTCAAATCAGCAACTAAACCCACTCATATATATCTCCTGAGGCCTTCAGCTTTTCAGCAGTAAATCCAGAAACACCCACCACCTTCCCCAACTGCATATTGCCTATCGCTCTGCTCCCAGTATCAGCATCAATCAAAGTTCAAGGGCCAAACTTTGGATCTGCTGACTCTAAACTTTCCCTGTTCCAGTCAGACTCCTCATTCAGCAAACAGTTATAATGCTCTCTCCAGGGATCTTTAATATCTTCACTGTCTACCATTACCATTTTTTCATCATTCTTCATATACTGCTTACCTATGATATCCCTGTTTTCCTTTTTTGTCTGATTTTCTACCTTAAATACCATGTTCTTCCTTTTCAGATGAATAATGTTGGCAGTGATGATGATGATGATGATGATGATGATGGTCCTTTATGTATTATAAGTTGATGATGATGATGGTGGTGGTGGATCCTTGATGCTTCCTAAGTTTATAGTGATGATGATGACAATGAGAGTGATGA